>NC_083637.1:10420775-10428275 GCF_963576545.1 Limanda limanda
TGTAACTTCACTGGTTGTTGTATAGACTCATATTTTACTGTCTTATCGTGTTATAATTAATTGTATATGAGAGTATTGTAAGATAGATTTATAAACGCTACCACAGCTGACTGCTTTTATCCCCGAGATTAATTCAAATACAATACTACAGCCGCTAACAACTGAATGCCAAATAATGACTAAATACATTATGTATAGTAGAAATAAATCAAGTGGAAAATGCACAGGGCGACTGTTTGCAACACCCAGCATTATTATCATAGAAGTGGAGACATTAGTAAGCAAGAATAACAGCTTCTATTTGCATCCTATTTGATCTCCTGCAGCCTCTCGCTATAATGATCCAGACAGGGAAACTTAATTGAGTGGATTTCCATCCAGCACAGCTGTTTGTGTGTCGTCCAGAGCACTGGCGTGGCCCAGCCTTTGCAAAGGCAGTGATTTGCATATGGCTGGCACAGTGTTTACAACAATTACATCGCGGAGGGGCCGGACCTTTCGGTTGTCTGGGTATTTTTGGTTATGTAATTTCGGTTTGCCTAAATACCAATGAACAGGGAGATCAGAGAATTCACCAAATGTGACGCTGGTGGATAATAAAATGGCGTTAATCCGTGAGACTGACACAGATTTCAGCTCGTCCCTTTAGTTATGTTCCGTCTTCTGTGTCCAGTGCTGGTTCATAGGGAAGAAATGTGTTTCCTTTTCAGAGAGTGACAGTGGGATTATTGATGTGGGGCAGCGAGGGTCTGATGGTGTGTGGTGGATGTTAAAATATGTCGGCCTGCAGTCTGTCTGTGTGTCGTCTGGGAAGAGCACATGCACCATATTTGTGGCAGGACCGGGGGGGCCGCAGGGCAGACCGCTCTCCTTTAAGTGGGGGTCCCCGCAGGAGAAGAGTATTTCCCTCTCTGAAGACTTCCCTCCTAACTGATGTATGCTGGAGCTGACAGACAGCAGAGACCAACTCAGCGGGTGGTTGCCAGTTTGTGAGATCATTAGCCCAATGTGGACGTGAGTGGACTCCATTAAAGAGCTCAGCGGGTTGCCATGTACAGAGTGTGAGTTCAGGAACATGCGATGATGCTCATGCTATGTTAACGTATCTGCAGTGAAAAGGCCTGTGCATACAAATCACACAATCTGAGGAATTTTATATGAAAATATCCTGATAAGATGTGGCATTATTTACCTTTTTTGACGGTAAAAACCACACTGGTGTATTTTTGGGTGAAAAGACAAGTTACATTTTCCCAGGTAACACTGAAAAAGTGGCGTTCATCAGTAAGGCTGCCACGCGCCAGGTTGAAAAGCACATGCACATATTCAGGGGTAAACATGCAGTGTGAGTCCATGTGAGCACACACACTCACACACACACACACACACACACACACACACACACTGGTGCATTAATAAACAACTTCTCTCCCCCTTCAGATACACACGCAGCTACACACACACACACACACACACACACACACACACACACACACACACACACACAAACACACACACACACACACACACACAACACTGAGTTCAGCTGTCTCATAAAGCGAATTTCACTCCAACAATTATTAACAAGATTCAAGGGAACGAGCAAAACAGTTGACAGGAAAGCTCCAGAGTTGTTTTTTTTTTTTAAATAGCCATTTGGTCCGGGCCTATCCAAGTGAGAGCGTGTGTGTGTGTGTGTGTGTGTGCACGAGGGGGGGTGGGGTGGGGAAGGGGATGGCTGCGTTGTGTTTCCTGTGTCGCAGTTTACTGTTTTTTAGAGCAAGAAAAATGGGCTTATGTAACGGTCATGTGATTTAGCCAGAAATAGTGGTGGGGCTACAGCTGCTGCCTCTCCTCCTGCAGCTCGGTTCCTTGGCTTTTGGCAGCAGCCAGACAGACACACTGCGCACTACTCCTGCTAGCTCAGAAAACAACTTCTGCTCAGTGCTGCACAAACACAAATACTGTACCTTGGAGGCAACAAAGCCGATGCATAGAACGTACATGTGAGAGCAAACTGCAGGGAAACACAATGCACGTGTTTGCCCTCGACAACACGGGAAAAGTCTGTGCCAGAAATCTCCCTAAAGGGTAAAATACTGGAGGATGAACATGTTGGAAGACACAAGACCGAATACACTGACATGTATGTACAGTTAGACAATTTTAACACTAACCCTAATAGAAGAAATCCATACACCAGGGTCACTGGGATCACTATACCTCACTATATAACTCTCCAGCTGGGTTTTGTGTCCCCTGTGCATTTGTTTGTGGAAGCAAATACAACATTTTGCAGTTTTATTTAAAATTGTCAAGTGGAGCAGCTTTGGCTGTGTGTGCGTGTGCACGTGTGTGTATGTGTGTGTGTGTCTGTGTGCATGCGAATGTGTATGTACATGAGAGCGAGCGAGTGAATGACTGTATGTGTGCACGAGCATGAGCCGGTCTGTGAGTGGGCGTATGGCACTCTGAGGCTGGCGGACGTGTGGAAAAAGGGAAAAAAGAGGGATAGAGATGCAGGCGAGGAGGAGGAGAAGAGTGGAGGAGGAGAGGAGCTGTACAGTGAAGAGCTAGTGGAGCGGAAGGAAGCGCTCTGAAATGGGAGATCATTGGGTTTAGCTGAGGGCTAGGCAGGAGGCAGGAGGCAGGAGGGATTCTCGCCATGTTAGCATCACTGTCAGGAGAAGTCTAGCTGCAGCCAGTGTCCTGATTCCAGAGAATTCTAATACCCTCATGCCAGAGACTCTATAATACACCGTTAGTCATGCGTCGTCCAATGTGAGAGCGGAATAATCACAATTTCAATCATTTTCTCAGTGGTAATCATTAAAATGTAGATCTCGGACATTCCTTGGGTTTCTGTGTTGACCTAGATTACGACAGTGGAATAAGTAGAAAGTCGAATTCTCAATCGCCTCCGTTTCTCTCCTCCTTTCTCTCCTCAAACGGTTCGTGCATGTTTCACCATTAAACTGTGTTTTCTCCTCCGCAGGTCAGCACAACTACCTGTGCGCCGGCAGGAACGACTGCATCATCGACAAGATCCGGAGGAAAAACTGTCCGGCGTGCCGCGTACGGAAGTGTCTCCAGGCCGGGATGAACCTCGGAGGTGAGGAGTCACACCCTCGTCACAGACCTGCTCAGTCACGTGACTCAGATTTGACATTTGAGTCAGCCTCCGCTCGGCTTATTGAGAACAAGAAAGTAGATATGGAAAAGTGGTTGTGGCTGTAGTCACAAGAGGAGCAGGGAAGCTGAGTCATAGGATGTTTGTGTGCATGTGTTCTCATACATATGTGTTCTCAGATCCGGGGCCCTATTATTTACACTGCATCGTCAGTAGTTGTAGATCTACTGTGCTCCAGTGAGGTTCTGTCAGCGTGAGCCAGGAAAACAATACTCAAGCTAAAGTTCAAGACATATATGGGAACAATACTGAGAATCTCTCCTGACATCTCAGATCAGTGTTCTTTCCCATACAAGATTTAATATATTGCCTTCATCCTGTAATTTACTGACCTCTTGTGGCCACGGTGGGCTATTGTCTCTGGAATCTGGGTTAAAAGCCGGCCGACACATGTATCGTTTCTGTGATTTTCTTGGGTTCGGCCCCAACCGGGTCAAGCAGAGCGGGCAGCGTCCAAAACAAACACACACACACACAAACACATTAAAAACAAACGCTGCAGATAATCCTGGGATCTCTAGACGCGTGACTAGCTACGGCTAGCTGCAGGCGGTACAGATCGTAAAGCTGGCCTTGCCCTCTCTCCTCTGCGAGCATATGATACGATGTTGCACAGATTAGTACACACATGCACAGACGGATGTGGAAACTGTACCTTCGCATTACAAATTAATTTTTAAAGTCTTTTCTTCTTTAATGCCAAGATATAAGTAAACAAGGAACTTACACTGTGATCAGTTAATCTCCGTGCAAGATCCGTAGTGAAGTGAGACGTGTGAGGCAGCATATTGTTGCGCAAGTAGCGTAGCTGCTTTAGCTCAGTGTGTGGGTTGTGTGCGTAGCAGACGTGTGTGTGATGGTGAGAAGTTTGCAGTAAAACTGTGAACGTAACAAGTGTTCAGTGTATTGTTAGTGCAGTTTATGCTATTTGTTAGTAAATAAATAAAAGACCTGCGGCTAGTTCCCACGTTTTAACGCCTTCAGTCCAGACGATGAACCCGGGAAGAGTTAAACATATATAAAATATTGAGTCAGACAAAAGTAACGTTTTATTCTTCAAATATTACCATGGGAGGGATTTTAAATACAGAAAAAGTTAATTTACAAATTCTACTTGAGTAGAGACAGACCATCAGGAAACCTTGACAAATTAAACTGTTATGTTTCTGGTGGCAATGTGAAGAATAATTAATGAATGCCCATAGAAATCCACTAAATCATGCGTATAGAAAACAGCACCCCTGATTCGACCTTATCTAAAGTACTGCACTGGTTTATGAAAACTGTCACTTGGAAACGCAGTAGAACTGTCCGCTGTCATCTCAAATAAAGTTTATTTATAGCCCAGTATCACATAAAAGATCTAAATGGGCTTTACAGGCTCCAAACAGCAACAGCTCCCACCCCGGCTCAAAGCTCTCCGTGGCTCGAGTCCTTCATCAACCTTGCGGCGGTTCAGAAAATGGCTGCTGGAAAAAAAGCTTCTAGTAAGGGGAGAATAATAAAATACTTGTTATTATGCACAGAGAGAAACCCTAATGGGATATTTCTTAAAAATAGAAATATATATATGAGGTGACATGGAAACTAGGAGCTGTCCTAGTTATAATGGCCACTCAGCGTTTTTTACATTGCAGTTCACATTCACCCATTCGCACACATTCACCAGTGCTTCTATATCTAGCACCTTGTCCATCAAACATGCATCCAATTCACACACTACCGTCACAGCACACAGGGGTAATTTGTGGTTCAGGAATCGAACCCCCGACCTTCTCATTAGCAGACTACTTGCTTTACCTCCCTGTGAGAAAGACCGGAAAGAGGGAGGACTGCGATTATAGCAGCAGAATGAAATAAATTTATTTTGAAAGGATCTAGAACAGCAGTAAGATTGTCAGCAATCAAATAAATTACACTACAAATGTGGGCACTAAAAATGAACTGTACAGAATGAGGACAAACGAGTCAACTTAAAAACGTGAGAGGTGAGGATCATCTTTTCCTGTGGTTCCGGGACTTTGTCTTTAAACGTTAACATGAGGGAGAAACGATGAAATAAGACAATATTACACAAATTAATAGGAAAATCAATCCCAGAAAAGTACTAAAGGACACATGTGAAAGTGAGTGTGTAAATCCCAAGCAACAAGACAATATTATTGTAGTAGTCGTATTAAATTGATTCATTATTGAGTGAACAGGGTAATTTTTTCAGCTTTGTCATCGCCGCCCTCTAAACACTGATAATGCTACTGCACAGAGGAGACAGGTTTGAAATAGACTGGTCACAGGGGAGCAGGCGTCTGTATGATGAACACCCGGGTGAAGGTGGGTCCAGAGTCGAGCTGGTGTCTGCACATGTGTGGCAGAGAGGTCACTCACTCATGTCGAACTAACGTATTATGCAAGTTCAAACTATATAGTCGGGCTACAACCAGTATCACCGGCCTGTGGTGATGCTGGTTGTAGTTTTCTTTCTGAAAGTTGAACGTAGATGAGTCCCAGCCGCCACTGCTACAGCTCTCTGGTTGTCTGTTCATTCCAATTTGATGAATATTGAACGTATCACGTTTCCAAATCGCACCAAATTTGACACTGCACTTCCTTTGGTCCTGCACAATACACAGGGCCAGTGTGAACACGATAAGATGAACGGTTCTCGGGATATGCGAGCCACAGACAGACAGATGTTTCTCAAATTATTGACAAATTGACTCAAAGCAGGCTCCAAGCACAGAGGGGATTGGGGAGGGATGCTTAAAAAATACTTTGAAAACCCCATTAGACATCAGCTATTCAAATCTGAGAGTGATACAGCGTTCCTCCCAGCAGATCATTTCTAACTCATACGCATTAAACCCAGAAAAAAACACGACTTGAAGTCAACACATGTCTGTTGAGTAAAAAACGTTCTGAAGTGTTGACAAACAGCAGATCACCACAAGTCATGAGTAAATACTGTGAGTTGTCAGTGAGTGTGTCTGAGGGTTTGAGTCGCGGCCTTGTAACTCGACTGTTCACATCTTATAAAGACACGGAGACGAGCGGAGAGAGAGAGAGCTGACAGACGTCCAATCGTAAAAGAGCACAAATATTTTTCATTGCTTAGGAAATATGTGGAAAATGTGTGACTGCGACCACCAACGCTAAGTTAACATTGAATCTAATTGAAGGAGAAAATCATTTCATGCATCACAGTTTGATAAAAACCCAGTGCAAATAACAGCAGGGTGAGAAAATACCACTTTAGCACAGGAGCTGTTATAGTTCAGGTTACATCGTGCAACAGAACACCTGAGTTGATGTTTCCTTTGATTTGCATGAAGGATAATCAACGTGTTCACCCAGTGGATGGTTTATTAGGGTTCTTCTGCATTTACTGCACAGTCTAATACGACAGTCCTGCAATGAATCGTATCTTCAGTCTTTATTGAGCTGGTTTTATGGAGATGTTGATTCGTCTTCATGGTCGTCTTTGAGATTATGGTGCTGCTGAGTTGTGTTGTGTGTTTCTGATATTTTGTCCATCCCCATTTATATCAGTGGCTATAACAGAAACTTCTGTATATTGGAATACAGTTCATGTAATATTCATAAAGGGAGCTCTATTGGGATTATTGCAGAACTGCAGTCGATGCACCTACAGTATGTGAGTGTTTGTATTTGTTTACTCCTGATTCTGCTGGACTTTGGTCAAGAAAGACACGGATCCACCTCCTAACAACATAATAACAGTTACAACCTCTGCATTATCTGTCTGATAATAACTGTAAGAAGTCACTGATAAGAGCCGGTTCTGTTCCCCACAGCACGAAAGTCCAAAAAGTTGGGGAAGCTGAAGGGAGTCAGCGAGGACCTGCCGGGTTCCAAGGACGGCCAAACGGCCACAGGGGGCGCTGGAGGCGGCTACCTGTCCTCAGAGAAGGAGCTGAACGCCAGCGCTGCCAATGCCCTGGTGCCCCACGGGCCCGGGGTGGTCACGCCTTTTCTGCCGCCCTCCATCTGCAGCGTGTTGGAGCTGATCGAGCCCGAGGAGGTGTACTCCGGCTACGACAACACACAGCCTGACACCACCGACCACCTGCTGTCCAGCCTCAACCGCCTGGCCGGAAAGCAGATGGTGCGCATGGTGAAGTGGGCCAAAGTACTTCCAGGTTAGTGACCACCGGAGCGCTGGGCTGAGGCCTCCATGCTCTTTATGAGTGTGTATCTGAAAAGATATGTGTAGAGGTGTGTAAATCACGGTTTTTAAAGGTTTTAATTTAATGGAGACAGCTGCAGTATATTAGGTTGTACTGCAGATGAAT
>NC_083637.1:10733275-10825775 GCF_963576545.1 Limanda limanda
TGTGTTACATCCGTTTACGTGTTAATGCAGCCTGACAAAACCTGCAGGTGGCACCATTTATAGATTAGTCCTGCAGTCACACTGCTTTTCTCATTCAGCAGTGGATATCTGAATGGCCTGTGAGGGAACAGTTTTCTTTGCAAAGGTTCATATCTAAATGTCTCCACAATTGTAGAGCTGTAGCAACAAGTTATTTTGTATACATGGGTCATATATCATGCCAAATGATTTATCTACTGGATACTGACTAAAGTTCAGATGCAGGTACATTACTGGATTGAAGCAAACGCCCATCATTACAAATCTGTCCAGTGGCATCAGGGCGTTGTTGTAGGAATACTTTCAGCAACATTACTCATCTTCAATTTGAAAACAAGGTAAAAGCTAAGTAACGATTAATAAGTGTTCATGTAGAAATGTTTATGTTGAACTACAAATACACTCAGTATAGAGCATAACTCTGTCAAGGCTCAACCAGTCCCCTTATAAAACCACATTTAAATTGACTAAATCCAGTTTTATATTTGGATTGTAAATTATAAATATTAGTCCCCTTAACATTTTTTCCATCGAGATCCATGAATTATTTTGTGAGAAAAAGAAATGGTGAAAAAAGTAATACTGTTAAAGAAAAAATATTTCTACCCACTGATCCAGATCCACCCATATTTAATGAGATTATTATATGACTTGTAATGATGTGTACATTTGTGCAGGGGCTGTTCAGGAGTGGGTTTACTGCAGGCCACTTGTATCAAGATCAATTACCAAATGAGCACATTAGCACTAAAAAAATGGACAATATTAAGTTCTAATCCTTTTGAAGCCTTGTGGTAAAACAGTGGTAGATTTGGTCTTTGTCTGCTCCAGGGATAAACTATGAGGGATTTAGAGAAAGATGGATGAAGAAAAAAAAAGGACCTTTTCCCCTGCTACACTCCCACTGGCACTGGAGAAGCCTGATGGACGTTATTCTAGAATTAAATCACAAGATATTACAATATGAACTCATAATAGTCTTTAAAATTATGCTTGATGAAATGATACTGTTGTGTTTACATTGTGAAAAGGGAGTTTCTATAGTTTTATCAAACTGATGTCAACACTTAAAATGTGTATATAATATTTGACAAATAAGACATAGATCAAAACTCAGGATTTATTAACTTCCACTTTTACAAAAACAAACATTCTTCAGGACTTCAGGCTTTACAGATCAAAAAATCATAAGAACTCGTCCACTCATGCATCAAATACTGGGAAATAAAAATGAAGACACAAAATCGTCTTCAACTACACTTTCCTCTTCTGGGTGCTGATGTAGAGAACTGTGGAGAGAGAGAGAGAGAGAGAAAAGAGAAAGATTAAAATTTGCAGTTTTATTGAACAACACAACATCTCAGAAGCCAATTTCAGAAGTGTAATTTCATGTTTTATTATCATTTGATGAGATCATGCACCAAATGAAAAAGTCTGAGCTTTCTAGAGGTACCGAGTGATTTAATTTCAGTGACAAGTGGTTGAGAATATCAAGATCTAAAATTTTAATTGCAAAACGGGAAAACCAGAAGGGAAAGTGGAAAAAGCCGTAAAATGTCAAAAACATTCAAACTAATTAGCCAAAATAACAACATCAATCGAATGTTGTCTGAACTAAATAAAGTTGAATCCAGCCAAGAATTTTATTTAGTTTTTATTATAAATGCTTGTATTTATTGACTGAAAAGTCTGCTACAGTTGAGGATTCACATGGAAATGGTGGCTGGTTGTGAATGTTCTCTTCAGCTGATGTCTGATGCTCGGTGCTGTTTGCAGTCATCCCACCCTGCACTTCCCATGGTTGACTACAGATCAATTATCTGTTGGAAACACTGACGCATTGAAGTATATTGCAATAAAACAAAAATAATTTTGGGATTATCTACAGAAGTACTGCAGACTTCACTAAACTGCAGCTGGTTAGAGTTTTCCTTCTTATTTCAAATGTATCTATGGCTGCTGTTTATCACACTGAGCACTCTGTTGACCAGCGTGACTCCCAGTCGAGAGGGATTCATACAATAGATCCAGTACATGGCTGGATTCCGGAAATCTGGACAGATGGATGAAGCTACACACTTGACTTAAAGACTAGTGCAATCATTCATAGTTCTTTCATTCATAGTTAGCCAATGTCTGTTGCTTTGACTTTTCTCACATTTTATAAATATTCCAGTAAATGGCTTGTGTCAGTGGATTTAGAGGAACAGTTCAATTTAAATGATTATTCAATGTACAAATGCCTAGACAAGTTAAAGCACCACATCATTAAAATCCCCTTAATGCATCAGGTCTTTCTGTGTCAGAACTATTTCGTTTATTTTCACCAGTCAATGTTTTTGTGAATTGGAACAATAAGGAGAATTTGATGTTTATCTAATACACTTGCTGGGATATCTGTCCATACAAATGTCCTCAAACAGAGCAGATATACAGTCTTTGGTTATAACACCGCTAACATATTTTACACACAACGACACACACAAACAGCCGTTTTCCTTGTTAATGAATATTTGTGTGGACTCTACAGGTTGAACTCCCGAGTCACCACCTATTCCAGAAAATCTCTGCACCTTAGCACTGTAAGTGTCCATAACTCTCTTACTGTATATATTGTTTTGTTTGATATTGTTGTTTAACGTCTGATTGTTATTTATGTACAGTTCACCAACCACACCAAGGCAATTTCCTGTATGTGCAAATTTACTTGGCAATTAAAAGAATTGTGATTCTGATAGGTTAAATACATTGAAGAGTAGTACACTCATTAAAAATATTTTTAAATAAGTTTATTAATTGATAGAACCTCGACTGGGATTCTAACAATTTCACCTCAGCTGAAGTGTCAGGGGCCGAGTATTCTGCCAGCCTGCTCACTGTTATATTTAACAGAGATATTTTAAAAATAATCGTACCACCTGTAATGTTTGACATGGATACTAGTAAGTACTTCTTTAAAAAGGGGAATTCACAGTAGTCAATCCTGTCAGATCAGATGGAAACATAACTTTCAAAATCTCTGAATCCTAAAATAATATTGTTTATGACGTGAATTCCACCCTTTTTTCTTGTTGAGAACAAAATCCTAGTTGAATGTTTAATATCCACTAAACCTCTATAGACCTTACATGGCAGGTTACTGCCCTCAATTACCTGATTCGTCTGAAACACATTTAAAGAAACATTTCATTATAGAAGTAACATATTTGGTTTTTATTGCTATCATCACCTATGACTAAGCTGCTGATATGAGGCAATATGTGAATAAGGTTCATGCCTGTTTGACACTTCAACACAAATCAATGTAGTCCTTTTTAAATACTTTGAGATTACGACAGACAGTAGTGTGAGGACAAATGCTACATGTGCATATATGTAAAAGGAAGGGAAGTCCTTTATTTCTGTTAAAGACGACAACAAAAACTTAAACATAAATAGAACTTACCATTGTTTCCTCTTAGAAAAGCGTCTCCATACTTGTTCTTGAGCTGCCCGTTGACATACTCCTCTGTCTGCTCGATGGCGATGTTCATGTATCCATCCAGACAGGCCAGCACACCTGAACGTGAGAGACACACAGGAATGTAAAAGTGTTAAAAGTGAACCCAACACGACCAGGGTTCAGACTGAGACATGTCCGCGGCCTCACCTCTGTAATCCACCCCCGAGTTGAGCTTGACCACCACGGGTCTGCCGATGATCTGCTTCAGGAAGTCACTCGGGGTTTGTTTCCTCAGACTCATCTTTGCGTTTGATCTGTGGGTTGACAAACAAAAGGTTGATGCTAGCTGCTGAATTAGCAACACTAGCTAACGAGCACCACACCACGTCACTAACTAACTTACTTACTAACTAACTAGCTAACCAGTGCTAGATAGCCTGCATTAGCTAAAACAAAGTGTGTTTTATTAACGCCGAGCATTGTGTAGTAGTGTTGATGTTTTACAAAACGCAATCATTGTGATGGATACTATTTGGCGTGCATGTAGCGTTAGCCGCTAGCTAAAGAAGTGTAGCTAACCCGCTAATTACCATCTGTTTAATTGAAAATGCTACCGTGTAATGACGTCAGAGCGCCCTCACACGTGTAGTAACTTTGTGCGTGTTGTCGTGGAATCGACGCAAACTTAAGTGACCACGGTGACGTGTGTTTTTATCAGGGTTGCTAGCGTTAGCATCATGTTTAGCTTCATCTCACTCACCCGGCGGACGTTATCCAAACGATTGTGGGAGCTGTGGACCAATCAGAGGCGAGCAGTGTACGGCAACCGAGGAAGGACAAGAGACTGAATAACACTGTGCCATGACGTCAGAGGGAGAAGAGCAGACAGAAATTTAAACACTGAAGGTTTGATGACATTAAACATACTTTGATTGTTTAAAACACATTCTCACGCTACATATTATAAACACATGTCTCTGTATTCGTGTTTTAAGGTTTTTATTTTAAAGTTGGGACCTACACAACAACCTTAAATTGAATATGAGAGGCTAAGATCATGTCTTAGCCTTTATACTTCGAATAAACATTATACGTCTGGTGATTGTCTGTATTTTTCTGTCTGTCACCGGGTCTTTTGAAAAGGTAAGAAGATAATTCAAAGTCCTTCACATATACGTAGATGACCAACTGTAAAAGCTACATAAGATGATACAAAACGTTACTTGATTACTAAGTTTAAAAGGGACAGCGTTAAAAAGAGCTACATCAAGAATAGACATAAATATTTAAAACCTCAAATAAAAGACTGTAAGTAGCGTTGCTGTGTGAGTAATTAGTTACTGTTTGATTTAATAAAACACAATTTTAAACAAAAAGTCTGTAGCTCCCTTGGAGCTTATTGCACATGTGGATTATAAATGTTAAAATAATTTATCCCACAAAAAATCCAAATAGCTCATTCATCTATGTCATTGTTGTTCAAAAACATAATCAAGAATAATAGTCAATGCACCACACGTTGTTCCCATGGGACAATAACACTTAGATGTACATGGGCTTTGTAGTTTATTTTGAGTCACACACAAACCGCACTGTCCTGCTGCTCTAAACACTCGCTTCATCATCAAATCTGTGCAGATGTATTATTTAGTCTCAATTACTATTTACTACAAAGTCTCGCTGTCTGAGAATGACATTTACCTTTTTGAGAGAGAAAAAAGGTTATACATATAAGATCTCAAAGATTTACATAGTTAAAAAAGGGACAAACAGGGTTCAGCCTTAAAGCCATAAACAAGCTTACTGCCTTGTCAATTATCAAAACAATTCCTGGAATGCTCTGACTTTCACAGATCAACGTGTGTCGCATAATCTCAGGGAGGATTTTGTCCCTGAGATTCTGTGCTATGCAGAGGTTTTACAGTCCAGCCTACTTGGACCTGTGCAAGCTCTCACAGTCGTGAACATAAGTCATGATGGAAGTTGGCTGCTATGCTGGACAGTAAACCTTTAGTCCAGCACCAGAGCTCTGGGTCGTGGTCTGATCTGCCGACAAGGAAGGAGAATAATGTCTGGATCTTGATGGAGTCTGTATAAATCCAGTAGAGCTGGAACTATAAGTCCATTCATCAATTAGTCAATTGGATGTTTTGATAAATAATTTCCCTGCTTTTTAAAACAGAACTTCTACATATTTTGTGGTGCAGATTTTCCAAATATGAGGATCCAATGCTTACCATTGTTATATATTATACTTATTGGATATTTTGAGGTTTCTGGACAATCTGTTGGATAGCACAAGTGAATGAATACATCACATCGGGTTGTGGGACTTATAACAAGCATATAAATAAACTTAATTTAAGACAGTATCTTGTCAGTGACCTAATAATTCTTATTTCTTGTATTGTTTGCTAACTTTATCTACTCAAACATAAATTATATTATTAGTGCTTTATAATGCTGCTATTGGAGTTTTCCACAGACTTGTACCGTGTGTATCTCACCTGAGAATGAGTTCAGTGCCCTTATTAAACTTAAATTGTATATTTTAGTCTCCCATGAAATTCACATCTTGGTATAATATATCTTAAAGGGACATTGGCTCTTAAAATATTTAGTTTCATGTTTAAATCCGTCATAGTTTTGTCATGGGTCTTATTTTATAGGAGTGTAACTAAAACTAAAGGTCCTAGAGGATTCAGATCTTTCCTTTATTTTATTCTGCCCCAGCTCTGCTCTGTTGTGAAGGATAATAGAAAGTCCTCCATCTGACAAAACTCTGGTTGCTGGGTGCATGACCCAAACACTGCACAGCTTGGGAGGTACATGAAAAATGGTGTAGGGGGGAAATCGGGATGAAATGGTGAGGTGAAAGATAGAAGAGGATCGGGGGAGGGAGGGAGGATGAGCCTGTACGTGTTAACAGAGACAGAGAGGTTGCGGGGAAGAGAGCGAGAGGGAGAGAGACGGCGAGAGAAAGAGGGATTGTGAGAGGTGGAATCATAAAGTACTTCTTGTGTGTCTAGACAGGTTGCTTGTTAGGAGGGCACGGCTAGCCCTGTGGAGGCTAGAGGTTAATTTAGTATCTGCTGCTGTGTTAAACTAAGGTCAGTACTACAAGTCCTTAAGTCATAAACAAGAGTGGTTAAGAGCCATGTATACACCTAGGCACCAGTTAATGAATATTCAATGAAGGTTTTTTTTCCCCCCTTGTCCCCTGTTGCCTTCGTTGTTGCTTGTTTTGAAAGAAATTTTGGAAATATAAAAATAATCCACAGCTTATTTCTGTGGTCTTGAAAAGTGACCTCTGCACACTTATGTTTCCTCGCCCTTTTTTTTATCATAGTCCACGGCCTTAGTCGTAACTGAAAGTGTCTTTTTGCTCTTCGAAATGGGGCACGCTAATTATGCAGCTCTGTCCCTGACTGCACCAAATGTAACCACCGATAATTTGATTACTTTATAAATAATAAAACTAATAATGTCATAACAATGTGATGATAAAGTTATAAAGTTTCCCCTTAAAATGAAATTTAAACTTACGACCAAGGTTATATCCTCACTGGCATTTGATGCAGATGTTTTATAATGTGGCTTGGTAGGAGGGCCGGCATTGAGAGAATATGTGCGTCAAACAAATGTGCTTCCATGGTATCCAAGGGAATAAGTATGTTTTGCTTGTAACCTGCAGAACATCCACAGACCATAGATTACGATTCAGCTGAAATGGGGGTTAATTGTAAACATTGACACTGTGGCCTCAAATTATCAAGATCACATCCTATTTTATAAAAGCCTCAGTGATGGCCACGCATTGTGCTGCTTTTACATTATGTGGAATTAAAGTGCAAAGGTGTGTATGTCACGTTCTCTGGAACAGGAACCACATACATCAGTATATTCAGCTTCCAGTCTCCCTCTTATCTTATTGACAGACATTTAAAACAATCTTCTTCTCTTTTTTTACATTATGTGACAATGGTCTATAAAAATGTC
This sequence comes from Limanda limanda, assembly GCF_963576545.1. Lineage (NCBI taxonomy): Eukaryota > Metazoa > Chordata > Actinopteri > Pleuronectiformes > Pleuronectidae > Limanda > Limanda limanda. Next base: position 10,740,756 of record NC_083637.1, read on the forward strand.
ACTCTTCATTTCATTTCATTTTTTCTGGTTATGCATATGCTTATATAACACCTCACTTTTTACAAAGGTTTTTATTTATAACTAAGCAAATAGATGAGTTTGTGCGATGTGACTGACATTACTCTTATATTACTTCACTATATATAACCAAACAGAAATTTATTTAAATAATGTGTTGTGGGTAAATTGTGTTTGGGTTAAAGCATTCTTCAGTCTTTAGAGTATTTAGTAATATTCTATAGTTCGTTTTATAACTAATTATATTTTAATACCACTTTTGTACATAGTGATACGTTTGAGGAAATTGTACAAGCAATATTAATATTAACATTAACATACATTTTATTAGTAGGATCATTGTAATGAGTAGTTATCCTTTATATTTTGTGCACACACACTGCAATTATATTCCAATTATCAGTATCAGCAAACAATGAAATTATTTGTTATTCCATTTCTCTTAGTTCAGTCTGGCTCTTTGACACATTTAAAACATCAAAATAATCCAGACCGTCAATGTCTTGACAAACAGTGAGGGACTCTCCTTCCAAAATGCTCTGACCTTCCAGTACAAGAGTGGTCAGAAACAGTAGCGCTGTCAATTGAGAGACAAATCCTGTCTCCATCTTTTGACCCCTTAACCCCCAGGGGCATGCTAGTGAAATAGACAGATTATGGGGACGAGAGATGCTATTGTAGTTGGGAAATGGGGAACTGGACCAAAGGAGGAAGGGGCTCAAGGTGAGAGGGAATAAGAAGGAGCAGGCGCATCCCTTTTGAATCCAAAAGCAATATGCAGGATGGGGGTGGAGGTGGGGATCGGCGGTGCAGGATGAGGGGAGAGTCTAGACTGCAATGACCCTTCTGAAGCCAGGTTTTCTCTTCAGGTCAAGCTTGATATGGAGAAGATAATGGAAAAGCTTGGGGGAGTTTTCAAATAAAAAAAACAGATTGGTAGACAGAGTATCCCTGGTCTTGCTTCTATGTAATCCCTAACTGTATGGACGTAATTGCTTGGAAGTGATGGGACACCTTTCTCTCACCAAAAAGGGGCCAGGAGACCTCAGCTGCACGGCTTCATGCTCGGATCTGTGGCCTTTGTAGCAAAAGGGTTGTTTTAGATTGCTCACTTGTTCAAAGCTCTCGTGACTCTTTTCATCCCTGCCCTCTGCTCATGTCACTGTGCAGCAGCAAAGGTGCTTTCCCAGACAGGTGGTGTGGTCTTCAAATCCACTCTATGTAACATGTATGAGTTCTGAATTCCTTTGTCATAACCTGTAGCTGCACATTAAAGAATAAAAATGTATAAGCTGTGGTGAATTACCCACACGGGGAGTGCAACAAGTGTCCCTGTGCTTTGGGTTCTGCTCCCTATTATTACCATGCCAATGACAACTTCCACTTAATGACTCAGTCGTGAGCGCTGACAGTTGACAGCGGTTGGCTGGCCTGGGGCCCCCATGCTGAGGGAAGGGGGTGGCGCGCGGCAGACGAGGTGGGATGTAATCACTCCCTGTAATTTGGAGGAAATCCACTGAGCTGCTCACAGTCAAGATGAAAGCCCCCCTCTTGTTCTGACTCTCCACAGCCACCGAGCTCCACTGCTCACAACAGCCTCAAAAAGGAGAGGTTCAGAGAACCAATTCTGCCTGGTTGGCGTCCCCCAGGGGTTAGTTCTGGGACCATCTCAAATCAGTTACAGCCCTGGAGCCATGTTCTTTCCCCAAGGAGAGGCTCTGCCGACAGACAGGCTGCCCGTCCTGTGCTGTGTGGCCCATGCACAGCCAGCCAGCGAGCACACAACTCTCCTGAGAACATCCTTAGTGGAAAGGGAGCTCAGTGGAGCTTATGCTGAGGGCTCCGTCTGTATCTGGCTGTCTGTCTGTCTGACACCCTCCCATGTCACCTCTCCTGTTCCGCTTCCCTTTAATAGCTCAATCTGAGGCAAGCAGAGGAAGCATTTTAAATCCAGTGTCTCTTTTCTCAAAATAAGGAAGACTACTTACGATAAACAATTTTTCACAATATGCCAAGCTTGTGGCTTGTGTGGTTAGATTTGTCCTTAGAAGCGCCCTGCCATTAGAATAATTATGTGCACAGTAACTAATAATTACACTTTGTTAACCTGAGCATACCTTTTTTGTCTAAATGTCAATTTCACAAGGAAATTTGGCTCAGGCCATGAGCAAATTACTCAGTTTTGTCACACAACACCACCGTACCAAGTTGTCAAAGAGACACTGTAGTGGTTTTGCTTGATAGATGGTGAATGGTGCTTATACAAGGAGCCACTCCAGTGCGCCCATAAATATGCATCGTGACATTTGGAACAAAGCCCCTCGTCCTCTCTTTCCTGATGAGCTCTGCCTGCATACTATAACATATTGCCATACTGTCACACCTTGTGTTTCATAGCCAATCTCTCTGTTCATCAACTTGGCAGATAACCTCTAGATGCTGACAGATGATATGGGGGGTGGCATTAGGCCTCTATTGTATGCAAAAGCAGGATGCAATTTTCCTTCAGTGGTGCTCATACAAGTAATTAATATTAAGTCCTTATTATTTCATGATGTATGGTTTTATGAGTGTTTTAAAAGAAGGTTATACTTTGCATTTCAACAATCTTGGTTTGTCAGGACAGTTTTAAGAAAAGTCAATCAGATTTCCCCTATTGTTTAACAGCGGGTCAGGGTGAGGACATGTTCTCACTTTAACAGACCATAGTAAAGTAAGTGCAGAAGAATGCTCCCTGTTCTAACTGTAGCAGCGAGAACATAGCTGGCCTCCTTCTCCAAACACCTCATTGCTTTAGAAAGGAATAAATATCCAAGACAGCCAGGAGCAGTTCCTTTCAAATCCCACACACACACGCATATCTCTCTCCCCCCTCTCTCTCTCCCCTCCACGTCTCACTCTCACTCGCTCTTTCTGTCATTTGACCAGCAGTGCTTCCTGCCACTGAGGACCTGTGACTCAACAGCCAGAATACAGCAGCGTTCTCTTGCCCACCCTCTTGAATATTCATAGAAATCAGAGGACCGAAGCTCAGACCCTTCCATCTTGTATCCGTCCACATTTATATAAAAAGTGCATGTGTGTGTCGAGGGGAGGGGGGGGTGTTGTAAGTGAGCACTAGATATCCAAACGGGTGCTGTGAGAGGGGGCGTGGGGGGCTGTTTTACACTAATTTCTTTATCCCTTTCACAGGAGTGCCATGTTACAAGAGAATTCCTGAGGCGAGCCAATGGCCCGATAAATCTGCCGGAGCCTCTCTCTCAATTTGTCTCCATGGAATGTCAGCTGGCAAGCGCCCAGACACTGAGAACCTCTTTTCACAATGCGCCAATCTAACAGACGAGATCCCGTGTTGGAGCTACAGTACAAGGACTGGCATGGATGAATTGCCACGTGCCTTATCTGGGTCTCTTTATGTCCGACTGTCTGAGGTCCTGCTCCTCACACGGCCACGAAGGCCACCTCCTCCCAGACCTGCCAGTTAACCTGAACGGCTGAGCGGATCACATTTACAAAATGCAGGTGTCACCGAGGAGGAACCTGTGATATGACACAGACGCTGTGTCCACCCGTCTCACTCCACATGACCCGCAGTGTGAACAGAAACTGTCCTGTGCTGGTGTCGTTCATCACGGCGCCGCGCAGCCTCCCAGAGAGTTCGGTCCAGGTGGTGGAAAGGCAGAGTGGGAGAACAGACCATGTTTGTGTGAAGATGCAACAACTATCGCTCTCTTTTTTTTTTCTCCCTTTCTCTCTCCTTCCCTCCCTCCCTCCCTCCCTCCCTCCCACCCCCTTCTTCAAGCAGACTGCTGTAGCACTCTTTGTACTCTATTTAAAGGTTGTAGGTTAGAAAACAACAAGATTCCTTCCCACCTGTACCCCTAAATGAGTCATGAGCCATAAATCAATTCATCAGTTTATTTATGTACAGTTTAAGCAAGAAAACACCAACATACAGATAAATAAGAGCGTGCAGCTGTTTTTCACCCATCGACATATCAAGTGTTAATTACTGATTTATAAATAATTCATCGTCTACCACAGTAATTAATTAATATTACTCAACGTCAGCTAACAGACCAATAGCACATTTAACCAGTGTATATGTTTATATTATATAATTCAGTAATGACGTATAAACACACACACGGACACAGATAGAGCTTGTCCTCTAGTTACATTGCAGTACAATTAGATTATGACATGGTATCACATTGTGGTAATCTGAGCATTTAAAAATATCTTTATTTTTCTAAAACAAAAACTCAAATCAAACGATGTAGGACAAAATTAAAACGCAAAGAAATTCCAACCTTCCCTCCACAACGATTTCCACACAGTCAACCACACAAGCGTATTTAAGGGGTTCATGTTACTGCATGACAGTTGGCATGACTGTAAAAAAAAAAAAAAGGCATGAGCCAAGCGGAGCTGCCAGTTCTCAGCATGGCCGGTTTTAATATTTTAATGTGTTTCATTACAGCAGTACGGGCCAGATAGCCTTTCTGACGTCCTGACAATTGTCTGCAAATGAACAAGATTACATGACAAGCCCTGAATGACAGAGATACCCGCTGCTGCCTACCCCAGCCACTTATCTGATGGTAGCCTAGCAACAGATCCCTGACCTGGCTTTGACCTCCACCCGATAAGGTCAACACCTGAAGGCTCTCCCATTGGAGGGCTTGCGGAGAGAGAGGTGGAGCTTGGGGATGTAGGGAGACAAAGGACTCACAGAGCAAGGGCAGCCTCCTCTGCATACAGTTCCCCGCTGACAAAAAATGTTTGTACAAAAGCCTGCCAGACCTCTTCATGTGCATTCGTTATACCTGCGTGTGCGTGCGCCTCAGAGGCAAGCCAATCACATAACACCGGTTAAAGAAAGGCAGCATTTCTCCTGTGCAGGATCGCCTTAAAGGAATTCAGACAGCAGGGGTCTTATTTTACACAGGGTCAAAAACCCTTTCCCCCCTCAACACGGAATCAATGCGTGGAAAAGCAGCTGCTGTAGCTGCTCATAATGAAAACTATTGTGGTGACAAATAGAGGAGGTGCATTATGAAAGAGCTACTGCATGTGAAATTAATCGAGCAGAGCAGCCCACCCTGATAGACGTATCCACTTCTCCGTCGTTTGTGTGCAAACACACATACAAAACCTCACTCGGTGTCGCAGCAGTGATATGGAAGTTAATCCAAATTGTGATAGTGGCGATATCCTATTAGACCATGGCAATAAAATCAAGCTGAGGCTGGTAGCACATTACAGATATCAGAACATGTTCAGCACGCTCCATTACAATATGAAGTGACATTAATCAGCAGGGGCCCTCCTACACACACACACACACACAGACTGAGGCATAAAACAAACATGCAGACACACAGACAGACACACACAGGCCGAAAAGTACAGCCCAAATGCCAAACATATTCAAATGTTGAAGTGCTCTGTATGGATAGAATTTAAATGGTGGAAAAATGTAACTCTGGCCTTTTGCGAGACAAATTCAAACAGATTCTAAAGAGAAAAAGACAGTCAAGCAGCCAAGGGCAGCGAGGTAGACAAATGAATAGCTGTCCATAACACTTATTGTAATTATTTTAGCTCACCCACCTCCTGCAATAGAATTAGAGGCAGGTGATTGTGTTACTGTGGTGGCGCTCTGTGACATTGTGTGAAAAACATTCTGTAGTTCAGTATGAAACCTGCTTGAAATGATAAAAGGGCACACTGTTTTTATTAGAGCTGTGTTTGCAGAGGTAATGTCACCGGTCGCTGCTTCCTTTTCAGTCTTTAGTCCCTTTTTAGTCAGACAGGACTCAAGCTAAGTTATACATTGTGCGTCTCTTTCAATCTGACGTGCAGCGTTGGCACTGCAGGGATGATCACTCAGCTTGTCAGGTTTGGCACTGCGAGCGAAAATAACTCTTGTCCCTGAGTCTCAGGACCTTCACTTCCCTCCAGGGCCTTTTGCAAGACCTCTGCCCCAGTTCACCCAGGGCAACCTAGGCTCCTCCTCTGTGTATGTGTGTGTGTGTGTGTGTGAGGCTTTGTGTGTGTTTGCACTGTCTCCTTACTGCGGGTAACTGTTGAAGGTCAGAGGGCAGGAAGTTGGCCACCTGCCTCTGTCACTAGTAAAAGAAGTCGAGCAGAGAGAGGAAGCAGAAGCAGGAGAGTAAGACATGTCGGACAGGAGGTAAGAGTGAACACAGTGAGGCTGTGTTCATGCCTCTCTCTGACAGAATGTACAAGAGGGCCAGTCACATCTTTAATCCATTAAGAATCATTGTCATTTAACTCACATCCGCGAAACTCTCCTGCTCATGTTTTTTATTTAAGTTTGTGAAACTTAGTTTAGCTGATCTGCAGACGTCATGTCTGGTTAAAGGAAATGACTTCAGGATTAAAGGAAATGACTGCTGTTAGCTTTCTGAGTTCCCTACGACCACCGCTGAATAACCTGGTGCAGGGATCTCTCCATTGGCGTTTGCTGTAGGCGACAACCCTTCTCGCTCCCTGCATAAATGTGCCAACCGGGGACGAGTGCATAGAAGGCCAGAGGGCAAAAGGGGAGTGAACCACCTGCTTCTGTCACACTGTCAGGATGAAGGCGGACGAGTGCAAACAGGGTGAAGTGTGTGTGTATGTGTATAGGGGTTGGGTTGGGGATATTGCATAGGAGTGGGGGGGGGGGGACAGGTGGCACCGCCGGACAGCGCTGGCACAAGACACCCCAGGATTTATCACTCAGCGACAGTCACGGCTGGGCAGAGGACAGATGTTTCTGTTTACCCCAGGGCAACATCTGACTGGCCGAGCCTAACGCTAGTCCAACCCGACTGCAGCCTGCACAGCACAGGGCCTGCGAGGATAGAGGAAGATGGAGAAGAAGAGACGGAGGAGGAAACTGGAGGATGTTCAGTTCGCCCCCAAGGCAGATAAGCAAGTTAGCCCATTTCTCTGCAGTCTGCTCCATTCTCCACTGAAGCACCTGAAACTCATTTAGCCCCCGCTAACAGTTGTGCCACTACGGGGAACCATTTTAATAAGTAGTAATAATGCCGACTGACAATATGAGCTGTTTTTCCAAGCAGGGAAGCTGCACCAGTTATTGCGAAGTGAAACAAAACAATTCTAATTGATCTGAGCACGTTCTTGGCTTAGTTAAAAAAAGCACTTGCAGATGCACAGCACTTAGCCTGGTGTTATTCGTGGGCCGTTCGGTGAAAGCCCTTCTGCATTAGTGTGTGTTCCAGCTGGGAAATTTGAGAACTGTCACCGGTGATATAGCTGGAGCACTCATCCCTGGGGCAATGAGGAATGACCTTTAGGTTCGACCCTGATTTAGGTCATGTCAGTGTTGCCATGGCGACTATCAGCAGACTGTCCTGTTGCCAGCATTACCTCAGCTGCCTGGCATTGTCGGGGTCAGGGAACAGGCTGTGACCTCCCCGCGGTGATCCAACTCAACAGGGAACAAAAGCACCACCGAGAGAAACTCCACCGGAGCTTATTCAGTGTAGATGTCTTGTGAACGTCGTAGAAGTTTCTGATGATTTATGTCTGGGTTAAGTTTGCCTGTTGAGTTGAGTTTGATATTTTGCATCAAGTCTACTGTCACTAATTACTGCTAATGTGGTGTAATAAGCAAAGAGTGGAAGATTTAGCACTGACTTAATTGTCCAGCCTGACAAAAAAAACCACAGAAGAGAATCTCAGCAGCACATTTGGGTTGTTAATTCAAAATGTGTAAGTATAACTATCTAACGAATCTGGAAACCCACCGAACAAATAAACTTGTTTAGGATTTCATTAAGCTGTAACCAGACATTATGTATTAGTGAAAGTATAAAATATTTGCTTGCACTGCATCTATATCTATATTAAAATCCCCTTTTTATGTTTGTTGTTTCCAGTTTATCTATCTAAAACACAGGATTACAAACATATAGATGCAGGATATAACCTAGTCGACTCTTATCTGCGCTCAGGTCAAAGCACCAGTCCAATGCAGGTGCAGGTGAGGTACACAGCTGTCTACACATGAACACACTCACACAAGTCTAGGAGACATTGCAATGTAAATCACCGGTCGACACCACCCTCTCCTCAACTGAAGGACCTAATGGGATGTCTTAATCATTTCATGCAGGAGATGCGATGATATATAACTCCTTTCTATTTGTGGAGCGTGTTTGTCCACTCTCCTCCTGATAGGCCCCATTTAATCATGTTGTTCTGTTTCCTAATTAGCAGAAATGCAAAGTGTCTTTGTCACCTGTGGACAGCCAAGAGCGCTAATTTGGGCTTTTCACTAATTGCCACGGTAACGAGCCTCCTGCGCCTCCGCTGGGGGTGGGTGGAAGGCATGGCAGGAGGAGGATGGAGGATGGAGGATGGAAGGATGGAGGGATGAAGACACAGCTCTCCTCACACACGGGCCGAGGTGTGAAAGAACGTGGCGGGCCAACAGAACGCCGCCTGGAGGAGTCCAACAGCAGGGAGTGGGGGACAGCCTGCGCTGTGAAAAAGACCCAACACCCAGCTGAGAAGGAGGAGGATTCAGCTCCGGCCAGTTCTGCTCCTTCAACTTTGATGAGGAGATGACTACATTGGGTCGGATATAGTCTCTGGACACTTTTCTGACACTGACACCTGTTATTAGCCCCCACCTGACTAAAAATACTGGTTCCCACACATATTTTCTGCACCATTCTTTTAATAGGACAAATAGGTATAACTCAGCAGGCAGTTTTTAAATTAGTGGCTTAACATGGATAAAGACTGTGTGCTAGAAACGAGGGGTGGGAGGAGATGGTGATGGAAATTAACCAAATGGAGATGTATAATAATGTATCAAACATATGTGATTCTCTGTTGTTGTTATTTCTTGTGCCTTCATTCAACTTTTGTATGGTTAATAAATCCTTATCAACTGGTATGTTGCAATAATAAGACTATAAACTATCTATCTATCTACCTATCTATCTATCTTTCTCTTCATAAATATACAAAAGAATTGGATGTGCTATGATATTATTAAAACTAATATATGAATACTCCAATTCAAACTAAGTACTGGTATTAAAATGAAAACCATTAATCTTTATCATCTTTCAACCTTACATACATACCTATCATCCATCCATCTATCAAATCAGAATTGGGTTTTATTGCCAGGCAGGTTTACAAATACAAGGAATTTGCTGTGGTGTATTTGTACAGGTATAAATATAACAAATATAAAAATAGGATACACAAATTAAACATAAAGAGATACTGTAAGCACCAGGGGTGGGATTGTGCAATATGTTGTAAGTAAACACTGGCGACTTGATTGTGCAAGACATCTATCTATCTATCTATCTATCTGTCTATCTATCTATCTATCTATTCATCCATTCATCCATCCAGGAGTATATGTAGAATCTCTAACCATTCCGTACCAGTCAATAATAAATCATATTTTATATTTTCCACCTTTTAATTTCCACCACACTGCAGTTTTTGGGGATAATTAAATATTTTCCTGAAACCTAAACATAGGAGCTGAGCTGCTACATACATGCTGTTTTTTGTGTTTGTGTGCTAAATTCACGTTGTGTGTTGCATTCCTGTGCTTTGTGCGTGTGGTCACCGCCGAGACGTGCATCCCATCCCTCGCATAAATTACCCTCGGTGATGGGGAAGTTGAATTAAATCGCGTCGCTCGGCTCCATCAGTCCGGAATTACAACCCTCTCTCTCTGCTAAATTCATTTTCTCTCTCCCCGGCAGAACACCCTGAAAGCTCGGGGGCACCTTGTCCGTGCGCGTCTCTCTCGGGGGCGAGCTCCTCGGTTGTGTGCGTGTGCGTGTGTGTGTGAGTGAGTGAGAAAGAGAGTTAGTGTGTGCATGTGTGTGTGAGTGGAGTGTGTGTGTGAGTGTGTGTGTGCTCTGCTGTTGCTGCCCTTTGATCCCTGCATTAGTGTTAGTTAGGGGCTCGCAGACACACACTTGCACCGGGAGCAGCCACAGTCAAGACACAGGCAACAACAACAGCGGCTCTTCCTCCTCCTCTGCCCGTGCTCCCCCCCCCTAAACAATACACACTTTAAACCGAGCACAGCCAGGTGCACGACCGAGTCCCTGCCATCACGGGCGCCTCCGGTTCCCAATGGGAGAAACCTTCTTTCTTCTTATCCCCACACAAGGACGAGAATGTGATTAAAACCGGGGGAAAATGCCAAGGAGGAAGCAGGAGCAGCCCCAGCGCCTGCCTTCACGTAAGTCCCCCCGACCGCTCGGTGCCATTTTCCCCGGCTCCTCGCGTCCTTTGGCGCAGTAGTTTTCGGGTTAAAGAGGTGAAGCAGACAAAAGACTCGGCGGAGGTTATTTCTCTCCCCTTCTTCTTTCTTTTCCTTTTTTTTTTTTGTTAGGTCCGAGCGAGGCAGCCATGTTGTTGGCGACGGGCAACGTTAGCTTGGGCAGTGCGTGGATAACCGAGACGTGGCTTTTATTGGGGGGGAAAAAAAGAGCCCGAACCGGTGGAGGGTCCGGTTCGGGTTTAAAAAGGGGGGGGAAAGGTGTCGGTCAGTGGGCTTGTGTGTCTGTTGTGTGTCGGTGTGTGAACAGCGGTTGTCGGTTACGGTGGGGGGGTTCGCCTCCGCTAGGTCGCTGTTCGGTTAGAAAGGGGGAGGATCTGGGAGAGTCTGGCCCCAATAAAGCGAAGGGTCAGTCGGATCAGACGAGGCAGACTGCCCGTCACCCCCGGTGCTCCGAGTTAGCATCCCGCCGCTAGCCACCTAGCTCAACTTCCATTTCCTCCGTGTTTAAACCTCCAACTTTCACCTCGCAGTTTTGGTCCGCTGCCCCGGACCCGGAGTCGGATTCGTCCCTGGCTTGTTTTGTCGTCGTGGTCGACTTTAAACAAAAGTGTGTGTGGATGGAAGTTGTTGTTTCTCGCTGCCCTTCTCCCCATGTCTCTTTCTCCCTCCGCTACCCCTCCCAGTCTGCACGCAGGCTGTGTGGGAGCCACCATGGCCGGTCACCTGAAGTTCAGGGTTTCTCCCCCCCCGTCCCTTTGCAGCCATTCATTGCAGACAGACTACGATCAATACCGCGGGTAGAACCGATACATGTGCTCCTCTTAAACACGGTGGTTCCTCAGCGGGAACCTGCTTTAATGTTCATTTTTAGCCCGAGGGTCGCTGCACGTTTCCTTATTTCTGACCCTGCAGATCTTGGATGTTCGTATTTGTGCCTTTATCAGTCCCGATCATGAAAAGCTGCAGTGACACACTCCCGCCGCTAGAGGATTGCCTCATTTGATAGTGGGCAATGACTTTGGTTATTAAAAAGGGTTTTATCCAAGATTCACATGTTTCTTGTTCGCTCTCGATCATCGATGCTCTTTACATGCGTGAACAAACATCTCAGTTAGTCACTCGGCTATTCAAATGTGATGAATAATCAGGGTGATTCATCTTTTCAATCAACGGCGGCTTGATGCATTTATCTTGTGACACTTCTCCTCTCCGTTTCTGAAATGTCAGACCGTGCCAGCTGCTCAGAGTCATTTCAGAAGATGCTGCGACTCGGGTCTTCTCGCTCGGTCCATCGATGTCTACTTTCATTCGGACGTCCGAGGGGTTTTTAAGGGAATGGGTGATCTCCGGCACGTGTCACCAGTCTTTCAACATCTCTGACACAAATGTGCATCAGAGGAATTCCTGTATCGCTGCACAATACACACAAATGGCCTTTTTTCACATTTTATATTTTTCCGTCTCTAATATTCTCTAATGGACTGATCAGGTGTTTGACCTAGGGTTGAACTTGGGAAATTGCAGCGGTTGGCTGGAAGGCATAGAGGTGGAGACTGGGTGACAGGAGGTGCAGTGAGTGACTGTATCTGTGTGTGTGTGTGTGAGCGAGAGAGAGACACAGGGGCATGTTTGGACAGTGAGTCCTCACTGATATGCTGCATAAAGAATATGTAAGCCACATGGTTGGACTGCACAGAGCAGGGTCATGATAATATAACCGAGTATAACTCATTGCAGCCCTTTCACTTACACTCTACATCTGTAGGACACTTGTACACAGAGTGTGTTTTCCTCATCATTTACCAAAATCGGTGTGTTAAATGGATTTAGTGTGGAGCGAAATCATGAAATTCTTGTATTTGCATTTTATGTCAGTACTAGAAACAAGTTGCGTTCTCTTGGATTTCCTCTTTGTTAGTGAGGTTCAACCACTGTATCTGAGATACTCTTCAAAACTATTCCCAGCATCTTCTTTCTCTTGTATAGGGTTAGATTGTAAATACAGTTCAGAGTACAATATTTCCTCATACTTTTAAGTTATCTACTATCCTCAAAATGACCAGTCAACCCAACCAGCTGTTTTTTCTCTTTTTCTGTGTGCCGATATAAACATGTTTTAGCACCTAGTTGCCTACCTAGGGAAATAACAATTGATTATCCATTACACCCTCCAACTGCACCCTGGAGATTAATTTCCACGACTAGGATTATCTTTTAAAAAACAAGCTCTGCATTATAATGACTAAAATATTTAAGGGCACACTTGGATGATTTCCTCCCCATTATTATAAAAGTGGGGGACTGAACAAATGTAAGATCAGACAATGAAAATGCACAAAGTTGTGTTTGCTAAGGCGTTCTGATTTTTGGATAACCTGTTTTTCAAAAGATCCACGGCTTAGGGGTGAAAGCTGTGTTTGGCATGGCATCATTATCATACAGTCGTGTATTGTCTCACATGAAGTCCAATATTTTCCTTTCTTTTTGGACATGAAAATCAAACTAAGCCCGTGTCAACCTTTCAATTAAGTCGCTTCGTAAATGGTGTGCAACAAAAATACTCTGCACCCACGTATCTGAAATCATGCACTCTTATGTAGGCACTGTTCTGGAGCACTGCTGTGCCTGTGTTCCTGGCTTTAAATGAAAGCCTTTTCTGATTTAGGAGTTGTTTCCTCCTCAGTCAACAAACTGTCAAAAAAAAGTATGAATTTGTCAGAAGCTTTTTGCGCCTTGTTTTGGATCTTCCCACTCAAGAATGGAAGTGTCACCTAATGCCATTCGCTGTCAGTCTGTGTGTTTTCATTATTCAGCCAACAACACCCTGGTGGTGTGCCAGCCAACAAGCACAATATCGAGCTTCAAATCTCTTCATCTGTGGTGAAAAAGGCCAAGCTAATACACTGGCTTTAATACGGGAGGTGCTTTATCTTAGCACAGACCCAGATATATGGGTTGTGTAGCCCAGTGTGAACTGTCCTATTGTCTGTGGCACAGCTTGTGAGATGAGACTATTCTTTAAGTGTGTGTGCACGGCACGCACATGTGAAAGTGGACACGTAACCCTTTTGTGTGTGTGTTTACGTGTGTGTTTGTGTGTCTCTGGGTACATAAGGCGGCTATGGAGGTCACAGTACAGTATGGCGCCTTCACTTTGACAAGTAAACATGACCTTTTGTGCCACGATGAAAACTGCCATTCTTTATGACCTTGCAGCGAGTTATTGTTTGTGTAAATTTGCTTCCCTATTAAACACTATTAAAAGTTGGGGTTGGTTGAAGTACTTGAAAGTTCTAGTATTTGTATGTGACTTTGTATTTCCAAAATGACACGAGGTCAGGCTTAAATATTAAGTATACTTTTACCCAATTCTCAGCCAAAACATGCGTATTATAGATATCATTAGATCAAACAAGACCCCATAACGTTTCTCTGCCAGGCATTATCTGTAAATCAATTATTTTTAATGAAAGTGGATGAGTAACCTTACATTGAGTATGTGTTAAAAATAAAGACTGAGTGAGAGTCCATATCATAAAGAGCACAGACCCTAAGTGTATTGGGAGGAGCCTCCTCTTGGGGCAACGTCTGCATTTTAAATGGAGGGATCTGAAACATTTCTAGACAAAAATCGGCTCCTCTTCCTCAGCCAATAGCTGACTGACTGGGTGGCTCGCTACCTTACTGTAATGGCGGGTCACTGGCTCTCTTCCACTTGCTATGATTATAATGACCTTGGTGGGGCTGGGGCTTGAAAACATTGGATGAAGGGGAAAGGAAAATGAGAGGAGGTTTCAATTTCGCTCTTGGCATTAAATTTGTGGGGAATTTCTGCCAAGAATCCCTCACCTCACCACCACGCCACGTCCCCCCTTCAAGTTGATGTGGCTTGGGTGCTCTGGCAGTGTCGGGCGAGTGGAGCTCAAGCGAATAATGATACACAGGCTTTAACTTAGAAATGAATTAAAGGGCAGGAGAAAGGTGGTGAATACCTCGCTTATAGTACACCGTCACGGAGAGCATGGATACCAGCCTCAAATGAACATTCATATTCAGTGGACAGACGGGACTCAGCCTTTTGTGTTTGACAGAAAAAACTGAGACTGGTGTGAATAAACAGTGAGTTGGTCACAGAAGTAGCTATCCCTCGGGGTGTGGAAGAATACTTCCACACAAAAGTTAACTTTGTTTAATACTAAATATGATTGGCCAGGCACACAGGCAGCACGGTGGTTTATTTTCATGGCAGTGATTTGTTTTTGGCCTTATACATTCACAATATAAATGAGGAAGAAGAGTCAACTTGTTGTGGGTCTGTATGTTACCTTAGAATAACATGTTTTGCCATCAGGCGTAGGTCCAATATACAGAGATAAACAGCCATCTACGCTCACCTACTGTCAATTTACAGTCTCAATTAACCTAACCCCAGTTGTACTCTCTATCTTAACCTAACAGTCTTTGGACTTAAGGAGATGCCAGCATACCCAACACAGGGAGAGCAGGCAAAGTCTAGACAGACAGACTGGGATTCAAACGAGCAGCCTCGATGAGATGACAGTGCTAACAACTGTATCATCCTGCCACCCATGTCAAATAAATATCTTCTCAAAATATCTTCATTCTCATTTCCGTTGAAATTAGGGACCTGTTGAACAAAGTCACATCACTAGACGACACCTTTTCACCGTCGATCCTGCCGTTCAGAGGCCTTCTAATTCCAAAGCATCCTCACAGGTCCATAAACTAACATTGGGAATGTTTAACCTGGTAAATTCCCTTCACTGACGGACTTGATGTTTCTTATTTGACAAGTTTGCAATGTGAGATGCTTTCATAGGATGTACAGTAGGTTGTATTTATCGGGTTAGTAATTGTACTTGCTCTGCACATGCAAGAGATTAATTCAAAAGTGCTAATTCCACAAGGGAAGTATTTTTATTGTGTTGATTGATGACTGTTAACTAAAGTATGCTTGTCAGTTTGGTGATTAGCTAGTTCAATCTTGAACACAAGGTTGCAGACCATCACTTATTATTAAAATCCCCTGTCTAGGTGCACTGTGAATTCATAGTAATTTAACCCTGGGCAACAAGTAGTGGATGAGACAAAACCTCTCCACATTGTTGAACTCAAGTCAGTGAAAATTGTCTCATCAGATAGCTGTATCAAACCTACTAACTCGTCTGAGATTAACAGGTTTAAGTCTTTCTTCCTGTGGTGTTTAAGCCACCTCCTGCTGCACATTTGAGCACAGCCATAAAAACAAATGTCAGCGTTTATTGGTGTGAATATGGAACAATGATGAATTTGATTATTCTTTTTATTTACATTTGAGTGTTACTTCCCTGTTAAGGACCTTTTCATTTGATCCTGAATTGAAAATTACTTTGTAAAGTACATTACAATAGGAATTCTATAGCTTTAACCACCTTCTGATGTTTAATGATGATTGAATATTACTGGGGTGATAAATAGCCATAGCTGTGTGTGATGGTTGCATATGAGTGTTTTATATCCATTCGTGAATATAACATGTAATGGATAATTGTGGGAGTGAGTGTAAAACTAGTGCATATGCCCCTGTTTTTACAATGATGTAGTGGTTATGGCCAAGAATGAGCGGCACCTCATGTGAAGACTTAGGTTTTTGTTTTGTTTATGACTAATCTTGTCCAGCAATTCAAGTAAATTTCTCTTCCACATGCCTTCCAAAAATTCCACTTTGAAAGTAGACGAGCCTTGATGTCAAGAAAAAAATTGATTTTTTTATGTTTTCTTATGTGCCTGCAAGAGACCAGTTGTGTGTCAGAAGTCTAAAGTAACTTACCCAACGTTTTTAAACCTTTAACCTTTTTTGTGGCAAAACAACAATAATGTGCCAGGGAGATTCTAGGTGTAGTTTTACCGCTTTTATTTAAAATACTCTGTTAAATGTATACTGTTTTAGGCAGGTATTTGTCTGTTCCCAGTACTCACCTTTACTTTCATCCAGCACTTGCTATAGAGGCAATACATATCTAGCTACCAGTCATAGATTCCATCCTCACACTGCTGGCATGACCTGGGAGTCGAATCACTGATCCTCATATTAGTGGACAACCTGCTCTACCGCCTGTGCCACAGCCAACCTAATTCATCACAAGTACTTTCTGCAGAACATAAAAAAAATGTCTTTACAGTCTTTGATTTATTAGTTTTCCGGTGGGATCCTTTAAAAAAAACACTCTGATACTCCTCACTTCAGTTTAGATCAAATTGTGACTTAAAACCCCCTGAAAAGGTCACATTTTAAAATGTTAAGTCACAGAGGAAAACTTCTGATTCATCTTGTTCCGTGTCTGATTACAAATTGCCTAATTTAATATCAATATCTTCAGCTCAAATTCACTGCGAAACCGTGTTTTTTTCTTTCTTTTAGATGTGTGTTTATCTAATGATTTCAAAGTGCCCTCCCTTAGCAGAGAATCCTCTGCAGCACAAAGTCAGCCAACAGCAGATACCTCCACCACAGTACAGTACCTGCCTGTCTGCCTGGTCTCAATCAGAACCCTCTCTGTGTGGAATGGAAGTGCCTCAGCCTTGGTAACGATTTTTCCCGTGTTGACAAGTCACAACATGGAGATCTACAGCTCGGAGAGCAGCCCTTTGGCTACACAGAGCCCTGCTTGCACTGAGTAATAGCAATCTCACAGGAGTAGCAGGCTTTCAGCTGGCAGCAGTTCATACGGAACAGCTCGCCGGTGCAGCTGGGAAAGACAGAGCAGAGTGGAGAGGGAGAGAGGAGCTGGTGGTGGTAGCAGTGGAGATGGAGGGAGGGAGGAAGTGGAGAGGAAGAGCTGTTAAGAGCTTTGGGCGGTTTCTCTGTTGTTGTACCATACAAGTGCATCCAGGCCCTGCAGGACAAGCCTTTAACAGGCATGAGGGATGGAGAGCATGAGAGGAGAGGAGGAGGAGGAGGCGGTGGCGGTGGAGGAGGTGGTGGTGGTCTGGGGAGCTGAAGCCGGCCAGTCGTGCCAGACGCCCGCTCTAAACAGGGATGTGATTTATTGCTGGACTCTATCTCACATTTCACTCCTAGAAAGACACTAAAATTACATTGTAGAGAGATAAAGAACTTCCTCAATTGACTTAGAAGAAAGATGTTTGGCTGCGCGCTGTCAAGAAATTGGTGTAGTACATCTGTAAATGAAACTTGGAAGTTTTTTAGCATAAGGTGGCATCTAAATTGAATTTATTTTGGCCATGGACTCTGCATTTTGACCATCCCTATAAACATCTTGTTTTAGGACGTTATACTGTAACATGAAACACAGTAATTCAGACTAGGCCATCAGTGTAAGCATATTTAGCTAGAGGGCTTAAAATGGCTTCTGGCCAACACGTCGATCTTTGTCGCTCTCGCTGAATGCACTCTACACAGCACAGTGCTATGAGATGACCTCACTTCCTATGTGGGTAGAGGAGGGCAGGAGGCCTCTTACACATGCTCACAGACTTCATCTCTCAAGCAAAGCCGTGCTCTAGTTAGCCTCAAAGCACTAGTCAGGCTAACCTCTCACTCCCTCTTGGTGCGGAAGTGTTTCCACATTGCACATTTAGGCGGTCAAGAGCAAGGGACCGGCTAATGTCTTTAACTAGCCAGGCCAACAGCTGTGTGTCTGCAGATTTCTGGGACGTCGGATCAGTTTTATAGGGAGATTAAAAGTAAAGAGAAGGAGGGGGGCTGTTACAGACAGAGGATAGTAGGACCATAAGGCAGTGACAGCTCTCTAGGGAAACAATATATCACCTCTAAAAGGCGAGTGGAAGTGTTTGGCTGCGGGACAAAAATCCAGAGAAGTTAAAATCATTGATGTGATGTCATCTCTGAGAAAGCCATTGTCAGTGGGGTGTGAGGTTATTTATGATTCTGATTGACTAATTCAGGAGGCCTCCCTATTTGTACAATGTGCTTGTAGCATTATAAGAACAATATGACTCAGGTTTTCATCCTTTTAATGTTTACCAAGGGTAATTGGAAATGGGATCAGTCGATTTTGCCCTTGTGATACTAATTCGATTTGCTAATCACTGGATATTTTGTGTATGGATCCCTGTAGCTTATGTTACCTGTAAGAACCATAACCATAAGTAGAAACGAATGAAGCTGGACAAATTAGCTCAGACTCAGCTGATTATTGCCTGTATGTTCCCAGTCCCCGCCAGTGTTTTGACTGGGGGCCATGTTGGTTCAGATTGCCATGTCATTAATCCCTCATACTCTATAGAGGAGTGGTCAGTGGCAGATGTATTTGCACTTCCTCCAGAAGGTTTTCTAGATTAGCACAAATCCTCCCAGAAAAACCGTTTAAAAACCTCATTTGGCACGCACAGCCAGACTTTGTGCTCATAGCTGGCCAAAGACAGACATCCCTCCCTCTACATCTCATTCTCTCTGACTCCCCTGATTTATTTTTGTTTTCATCCCCCACCTTTTGGTTCTCAGAGCTTTAGCCCCCATGTCGATTTGGACAGGGCAGTGTAATTGTTTGGAAACTCGGTTCTGTCATTTGCATGTTGCAAGCAGCCACTTTTCCAGTTTCAGTGGTTTGACCTTGTTATACCTGCCAGCCAGAAATGAGATCATCAGAAGAGTAGACGAGAAGCTGACATCTCTCCTCCACCTACCCATGGCTTTAAGTGATGGTTGTCATAGCAATCATTATGCCACAGAACAGACTCGGTGGGTGAGGGATGGCTTTGAATGCGGCAGCCTCAGGTCACAACCTGGTTATGACGGAACAAATAGACCTTTGAGGGTTGGTTGCAAACCACTGTATGCACAAAGTAAACAGGCACATACATCGCATATCAGGTTCATATAGATTTCAGGTTGAGAATGAAATTATTGAGGGAATGTCTCTTTTTAAATCTTGAAGAAAGCGAGGCAGGTATTGATATAGCAGAGAGGGAAAGAGCAGCATGGGGCGAACAATGCCTCTCCTTCCCATCAGCTGCCCTGGCCAGCATTTAACATGGAGATTGGAAAAGGAATAAGCTCTCCCCCCATTCTCCCTGGACCTGCATGTAAATGAGGTTAGTGGTTAGCATTTCCTGCTGTGCCACAGCAATTCTTCTCCCTCTCTTGCTCCCTCCTTTTTCCTTTTTTTTTCAATAATGGCCTGAAAGTGCTCCCCCTTTCCTTGGGTAGAGACCGGGACCAATCCTGATTAGTGTCCCTGTCCTAAGTGACAGGCTAAAATCCAAGCAGGCACTGCCTTGGGCGCCTCTGCCAAACAGCCGTCAAACCAATACCACCATAAAAAAGGTACCCCCCCCTCCACACACACACACTCTCTCCATGCACCACCACCACCTCCTCTTCAATTCTCAAGATTCCCTCCCGCTTTCGTCTTCCTCGCGCCCCAGCTCATTCTCCCCTGCTGTCCTCTCCGAGTGTCTCCAACAGACACTGCCTCCATCGCTCGAACACACTGTCCCCTCACATACATACATGCACATATAGAATTACCTCTCATTCTCTGCCCACCTCCCACTGGACCTTGCTTTGTGTCCCTGGGTGGACTGGCTGCTATAGAACCAAGTGCCGCTTTTGCCAGTAGGGTAATTTACAAACAATACATGGGCACTATACAGACACCCACCTTCCACCCTCCCACTCTCTCTCTCTCACTTCCCTTCTACAGCCACACAATCACCTCTGTGAGGAGCTTCGGTCTGCTAGAAGGCTACGCAGCAGGGTGATGGCCTGTTCTTTTTGCACTTGCTTCAAAGAATGTAGCCTGTCTTTTTGAGAATGTTAGTGCGACGTTCATGTCTCAGTTGAATTAGTTCACGTTGTCGGCTCGAAGAAAAAATGACCAGTGGCTTATGATTAGTAACTTTCCAAACCAAATGGTAATTAAGCTTTATTCGTGACATTTTTGCCTAATATAAAGCAAATTCTACAAAAAGGTAAACTTTAAATTTTTAGGCTACAAATGATGATTCACAGTAAGATTTCAATTTTCAGACTTAAAGAAATTCTCAGTTTTTAATCAAGGTAAAAGTCAGTTGGTTGCCTGCCAAATACTTTATGCCCCTTTACACATTGTGTTAACTTTATAGTTGCCTACCCTTGACTGACTTTTTATCCCGTTTTAAGCCACATTTTTACGATACAGTATTTAGATATTTGCTGTATTTGACCTGAGGCGTCCTCTATCTAAGCTTTCTACTACTTGTTTGAATTCAGCCTCTTAAAAGCGGAGGGTTGTGAAAAGCCTCAGAAGCTAATAGAAACATGAAATAAAAAACAATTCAGAGCTAACACCTTTGACTTATTATGTTAAGATTTTCAGTTCAGTTGCGTATTTTTGTTTGAGTTATAAAAATATTGATAAACAATATAGCATAGGTAGTGATTTACAAAAAAAAACAATTATCTAAAAAAAAAAGAAGGTGGCCACCCACACATGCCTATTATGAAACAGAATGAGCGAGGTCTTTATGGATATATAGCTCTTTTCACAGATTTGAAATTGGTCTGCAATGTCAAGTGACATTACGCTGGCAGTCTGACCTATTTATCAATGAGCCCATGATTGATTTTTTTTCTTTAACTGGATTTAACTAATTAACTGCACATTTACAAAAACCCATTATATTTTTCTCACATTACTCAGTTTCTCACATTCACTTCACACAAGTGTTTGCTATTCGGTTATGTGCTGATAGATGCATCGTGTGCATCAGCTGCTGTATTTCATAAGTCTACATTGTAAATCAATGTGAACATAAAGTATTACTTCAGTAATTACTTTACTATAAGACTTCGCGTCTGTCATTTAGTGTTAACATACCATCTCTACAGCATTCTCCTGACTACCAATCTGCCTTTTGCTAAAATGAAAGGATTGTGTTTTGGCTGGCTTCACACTGACTTGGCATCTGGCTTTTATCAACAATAATTGGAGACCATGTTTGTATTTACATTCAGCAGTGAGTAACTGTTTTTAGATGGTAAAAAATGTGCCAGTCAATTTGTGGCATTGTTACAAAATATTGCCTCGTGACAATTTGTTCTGTTTTCCAATAAACACAGCACACCAAGTGCATTTTCAAATAAACGAGGAGCCTCGACTACGGCTCATCCCAAAAAACTTCAAAGAATTCACCTCTTGGAGTCCTCAGAAAAACACCCACCAAGTTAAAGTCGATTTGTTAAACGGTTGTTGAGAAAATCAGAGAACAAACAGAAAGCCAGATTTCTCCATTTATATTGGAACTAGTAACAGTTGTGCCTGTTCTAAATGTGCCTGTTTGTGCGTGGTATGCAGGAAAAAATTGCTGGGTTATTAAAATGTTTTTTTTAGCTAAAAACTCACAAAGCAACACTCTTTTGTTAACCCATCACCAAGTAATTATATGATGTCACTGAAGATGGGGTTAGAGTTGAACCCTCTTCACAGTCGACACTGCCCTACCTGGGTTTCTTAGAAATGCCATCACAAAATTTGAAGACGATCAGAAGAGACGGAGAGAAAGAACATCAAATGGAGATTTCTCAATTTATAAATTCGACATTGTGTTGTATCTTCGGTTCATAAGCAATGGTACAATAAAGTGATTTAAGAGCGTAAAAAAGCCCAGGTCGCAGAACCTAAAAGGAGACAAAAGTAACGGAAATTAGGGTTGATACAATCTAATGAAACTCATTGCATACCCATGTAACCAAATCTTTTGGCTGGTCAGCAATTTTAAATGCTGTGACGAGATTTATGCTGATGGAATAAAACCTCTTTCTAAAACCTTGCTTTTAAAGACCCCAACTTACTCATCTATCTGGGGTTATTTTCCTAAAACTCTTCAGTGTTTCACCTTGGATGGAGATTTAGCAGCACCGTAATGCATGCAGGGGAAACACTGCTCTTTGAAAATGAAAATGTCATCTTCAAATACATATATGAGCATTGTGTAAGATTATCTCCGCCTGCACCTTTACCAACAGACCAATACATGATGTCCAGTGAGTGGGAGACTTTCTTGTATTGATCTTTCGACATTTCATTAAAAAAAAAATGTCTTTGAATCTTAAAATGATATAGCTATCAAGTTTGTAGTATATGTAGCATGATGATTCATGGTTTCAGACTAGAATTTCAGTCAAATGATCTAGCAAGTTGTCTTATTCACTCAATGGAGGGTTTTGCACAGAATTGCTTCCAGAAATAAGAGAAGGTGTTTTACAACAGATCTTCTTTTCAAAGTGTCAAACTCCGATTGTTTACCAGCATTGTAAAGCAGATTTAAAAAAAATATATAAACAATTGACTCACCATTACGTAAAACACTGCAAGCAGTGAGTAAGTCTTTCATAATTAAATCTAACTTTTGGCAGATTGTGACAGCATATATTATTCAGTGGCCCAGGGCCAGTAAGCAGTTGACCCAGGCCAATTACTGTCCAAGCCAGAGTGATAGGAAATACAAGTACGAAGGTTTTACTATTTCTTATATTGTAATTTGCAAGTTCAGAGCTGGTCAGAGATTAGGTGTCTCAGAGGCTCAAAGTCATTGCCTTCATGTACGAGTGAGTGATAGCATGATGATTGTGGGCACTGTTGCAAACCAAAGAGCAATATGTTTCCCCATATTGAATACACTGTGTCAATATGAAACACAATATAAGACATTTCAGATATTGAATCCCTGGATTAACCAAAAGCTGTCTTTCCTATATTATTTATGGATTAATATTGAGTTGATTGACTGATTGCTGATGGTGAGTGACAGGTTAGATAACAGTTGGCTATGTTTGGACTCATCATTATGAAGGTGATGTCCTTCATGTCACCGTACACAGCAGCTGCCACAGTCACCGCTCTGATTGGCAGTCAGTGTTTGCGTCTTCCATTCACAACTGAAATAAACTGTATAGACAGGACAAGAAAGAATTTCTGCACATTATTACAAACATACTGATTGAGAACAGAAGAGATGCAAGGTAAAAAAACACTTCATGTATCAATTCTAACCTTATCGTTCACTTACCATAAATTCACATACGATCAAAGACTGTGACGCCAAGAGTTGACAATCTGCCAACTCTTAATTGATACTGTAAATACAAAAAGACAGGCAGTCTCCATTTTCATGGACTCTTATTTCCATCACATTTTACGGACACAATGACACCCCCCGCACACACAAACTCATAGGCACAAAAAAGTGTTAGTCAGCATTTCTTTAATCTTACATTCATAGCTGAGAGAAACAGGACATACATTAATTTAGGGCATGCTCTAAGAGGCTACCAAAGGTTAAAGAATGTACATATATGTAGCCCTTGGATCCGAGTCTTTTTTAAATTGGACAGATCATTGTCAATTCTTATGGCCTTAGGGTTTTCAACTAGTTTGTCTTTCGCACTTGGTTGGTCTGTGGCAGAGTCTTGTAGTAGAGGATTGGCGGTAGTGGTTCTTTATTGCTACCTTAAAGGTCCCTTCTGTCTAATAAAGGATCAACCACTGGCAGAAAAACAATATCATATTCATATAATATTAGATTATGTTTTCATCACTATGACTCACATGACACTAACGATGGTTGTGTTTGTGCTACCTTAGAAAGCTTCTGTTTATATCTACATTAGTGCAGGTTATCCTCCATGGTGCCCTCCATGTGGCACCACCATGTTTCTAGAGTAGTACAGAATGGACAAACCCTAACACTGGCCGTAGAGAAGGCCTTTCATGATTTAACATTACCTGAAGGGTTAGGGTTAGCCATTCTATGTTTGCCTACAAGCTTATAAATGAATGGTGATGTATGAAAGGTCTGTATGATGGTGCATGAAAACACATTCTAGTGGACTCTTCAGCATTCTGCTTGTGGCATGAGACCGATGGCACCGGGGTCTCCCAGCAGCAACAAGAGACGAACCGTTCACTTCTTAACCTTTTTTATTTAAGTAACGGAGCAAACATGAATTCAAAACTCAACTTAAACTTGCCTGCAGTCTCTCCACGGCTCAGCTCCGTCCCTCAGTGTCTCCTTCTTCATGCGTCTCTCCCTCTTCACTGTGGCAGCCCTGTCGCTGCGACTTGAATCCAGTAAGAGTTAATTGGCCAACTAATCTCAGCTCTGCCAATCAACCCTCCCTGGTTCACCTGGAGGTTCTCCCTGAGCCTCCCCCACTCTGCTGTTCACTGGCTTTTCTACTGTCCACTTCTGAAAAATATAAATACTAAATACACAAACATCCTTACTAGACTAGAAAGTGACCACTCTGTCCAAATGGTCATTGTTAGACTGAGATGGTATTTGACAGTCTAATGTGAAAGGGATGTTTCAAACAATCTGATCTAGGGACAGTGACAGAGAACATCGGCCATTTGTTGACCACCAGTCTGGATCATTAGCGAGGAAATGCTGTTTAATTTCACACCTGAGCTGTAAATTAGTCCTGGAATTATAATCTGCAACATTTAGTGTGATGATCTGTGTATGTCTATGGATGAAAGTAGGGAAATGTAAAACTTTAAAAAGTTAATAGACATTATGTTATGTCTATTTCTAGCTGATGAGCTGCTCAGACAGTCTTTCCTGTAATGGTCTCACACCATATTCATGCATTTGCAGCATGATGTTGCCTACGCAGTTGACTTAATCTGTTGTAAAATGTGGCAAAATCTCAAAAATTAATCACAACTGCAGGAACCACATTAACTGCACAGTTCACTGGGACTGAATTGAATTAATATACTGTCCTATTTGGCAACAAATATCACTTTTATGAAAACAAGTCTGTTGACTCAGTGAAGTAAATTTTCATTTAAAATTAAGGATTATTATTTATTCACTTTGTATGTGTTTCTTCTACTTTACAACTGTATTACTCTGAAAATACTGCATGCTTGCTGTTGAGACATACTCATTGTATTCCTGAGAATCAGCCGGCCCAAGGCAATTTTCACCGCTGTCCAAACTTTTACTTTCATTTTAAATTCAGTATTATTTATAACACCCATGTTGAGCTGTCGCATACAGTGATACCATACAGGCTTATAGTGAATTACTTTCAAGTAATGGAATACCATAATACAAGCACATGCACTACATATTCAGAGACGTGAGTGGCACACTAACCTCAAGTCCAGGTTGATTTATGTCAGAGTAGGACAATAAAGGGACTAAAACTTCATTAGAAATGTGTCAGTTTATGTAGTGAAGATGTAATAGACATACCTCATCTCTCCCTCCTGTAGTTTAGGTCCATAGCTTTGATGACACATCTTAGGTTATGAGCAAGATTATTTTTTTTCTTTTTACATGAGAAGCTAAAAATGGAAGAGAAAAATATACCAGGGGTAAAGTGCACTTCATCTGCAATGAGGAATTTCAGAGGTCTGGGGCTCTCAGTCGTCTCATTCTCTTCCAAGAACACTTCTCCTTCCTGTTTCACCTCTGGCATGCTGCCCAAAGTACCCACAAACCACGGAGGCCAAGGCCGAAAATACACAGATGGTAATTTGCACTACATTTCAATACGACTCAACCGCCATTATATATAGCCCTGCTGCCTGAACCCTGATCCCCACTGAGAGTATCGGCTCACCTCGGATTCCAACTAAAAGATGGGCTGTTTGTGTCTTTGTCACAGACCACAAGTTGGACAGGATAATGGAGATATCTAGAGTTGGAATACAGGGGTGGATTTGTAAAGTTTGATGTTTTGTAAAATGAACCTTCAATACATGGAGGATATTTCCTACCGCGGACCAACACAAGGTTTCAACATATTTGAATATTTAATTTAATGATTTAGCTCACTCTAACATGAAAAAAAATAGATGACTAGAATAGTCAGCGATAGTATAGGCTTTTACAACCACTTAATAACTGAGTTAATACTATACAAGTATGCATATACTGTATAAGGAAGTACTGATACTCAGAGTCCATCTTATCTGATGAAAGCTTGACTGGGTCTATTTAATGGAAAGTGGTGTTTCTTCCCCCCATGTTACATGCTCCATTGTATGACATATCACCTCAACGATCACATGTCTTGTCCATTACCTTGTTGGTTGTCGTGTTTCATCAACTTCCTAATGGAAATGTGATGGCTAAACTTTGGAGCTGTAATCATGTTGCTGCAGCTAAAGAACAACAGCATCTAACGATTAATGGCACATCATTTCATATGAAGGGGAGAAGTGTGTCTGCTGGCTCCCACACATCCAGCTGGATTTATTTAGAGCATCTGTCTTTTAGTTATTTATTTATTTACGACATTTGTATGGGAGAAAGGGAACG
This sequence comes from Limanda limanda, assembly GCF_963576545.1. Lineage (NCBI taxonomy): Eukaryota > Metazoa > Chordata > Actinopteri > Pleuronectiformes > Pleuronectidae > Limanda > Limanda limanda. The sequence goes on from NC_083637.1 coordinate 10,767,385, forward strand.
ACGTGAAGGGAGACAAACGCTCAAGACGAAAAGAGAGCATGTTGGTGTGAAAGAGATCAAGCAAGTGCGAGATTATGGAAAAAGGAAGGGAGGCGACCCTGATCCAGTGTGTCCCAATTAATGGAATTACCTTACTCCTCGGGAGGTTAGTCATTTGCAGAGACGTGAGCCCGCCAGTTCAGCGTCTCTCCCACCATATTGTCCAGCGAGTGCTAATAAGGCAGCGCTGACCGCCGGGCGTGCTCATTAGCATAGCCCGCGGCCGTGGCAACCTCCGCCAGGGCCCAGCCGGACACTTAATTACCGCCACGGTTCCTTCTTCACTACATCCTTACTCACCGCCTTCCTTCCTATGTCCGCACCACAGCCCTGCCTCCTTAACCCAGCCCCAAACACACATGCTGCCATCGCTTACTCCCCAGCCGGAAAGGATGTAAGGCTAATTATTTTGGTGATGTAGATGTGATGGCTTTAGTCTTGGCATGTTCTGGCAATCTTTTATTTATGTTATCTCGTTTTTTTTATGGCTTTGTGGTCAGCAATCTTTGCGATTTTAGTGATTCCCTGACCCGCACTGCCGCTCTCTGTTTCCTGCTCCCTCTCTTTCATTGCTATATTAGCTCATGGGCATGACTCTCCTTTTTGACATCAGCGCAGCATTGATGCACCCCCGGTCCAGCCTTAATCGGCTAATGGCTTCCTCATCTTTCCTGCCGAGCCAAATCAACCCCTCCCTTAACCATCCCTCTATCTGTCCCTCGCTTCCTTCGCCCTGCCATCTCCTCTCCCCCTACCCTGTTCAGGCCTGGGGTCAGTGAGGCCAATTTTCATGCCTGGCTAAGTCACAGAGTAGCTTTGTGTGTGTCTCTATGTGTGTATGTCTGTGTGTGTGTGTGTGTGTGAGAGAGAGAATTTGTTAGGCAGTAGCATCACACAAGTCATGTGGTGGGTGACCTCCTGACCTACCTTTACTCCAGTCCCTTGCTCTTCTCTACTTTCTCTAACTCACACTATTCCCTTTACCAGCAATCATTCTGTGTGACAAGGTTAGTTGAAATATCACTGACTCCTGTAGTGAGCTTGTATGTGTGCGCACACACACACACACACGCCTGCATGCACCCCTCTCTGACCTAGAAAAGCTGTGTCCAAAATAATCCTGCCAAGTTCACAAATGGAGATTGTTGACAGCACTACATGGTGAAACAATGAACAAGTCCACTACCTGAAATCTCAAACTGTTTTTCGCTGTAGTTACAGGCTGTGAGCTGCCTGTCTATTTTTTGTGGCACGTTAACAAAACAAATAGATTTGCAAACACTGTAAGTTACAGGGGTGCTACATCAAAATATTTTCAGCCGGTCTGTTTACATGTCTGGTCAAGCTCAAGACAATGTTCTCTGGCATGTCTTGATGCCCTTTGGCCTCCTCTCTCCTCAGCCTACACTTTGACTTGTTATGGCTCCCTCTTTGTTTATAATTTGGTGGCACTATACATCTCTGTGGACCAGAGAGAAAATCCCCCGCCGCTGCACCACTGAATCACCCGTGTGTGAGTGATAACAGATCCAGACTGCTGAGCACCCTGCAGCTGTTTGTCTCAACATGCAAGTCATCCCCGCCATTACACCGCTAAATGGTTCCCTTTCAGTGGCAGACGCTTGCCGCCTCGGCCCGGATCTTCATGCCTCCATCACTCGGGGGTTGTGTGGGGGGTTGCAGTTACAGTCGCTGAGCCAGCCACCGCACCGGAGGAAAAGCAGTTGAATGTGTGTCAGAAAAAAAATGCAGTGGGGGAGTACTTTAAATCCCAGTCTTGGCATAGTATTTGCAGTATAAACATGTATGCACGTGCATATGTTTGTCCCCATGCGTGTAATGAGCATACAGCAGAAATCACAAGCACAGCTCTCAGACGAATCCCCCTTAGAGCTTGGTCCGGAGACCGTGACCTTGGGAAATGTCATTCCGCCCACGGGGGTGGCTTGCCTGTGACACAAAAAACCCTGGTAGTGGAGTGCAGCAGTCCACTGTAGTGGTGTAGTGTAGCGTCCTGCTGCACCTAAATCTCGGGTTTAAGAGTGAACCTAGGAAGCAGGAGAATTCAGCCTCAAGGCCAAGACCTTGGGTCAGCAATCTAGTGTTTTTCCCTCTAACCACATTACAGCCATTAGTAGTTCTTGCTGCTTTTTGTATGTCACATGGAAATGGGTCAAGCCCTGCCCTGCATGACTCATTGGCTCCTTCTGCCTCTCCCTCTCTTTCATTCCTGTTAACCCTTCTCAGGTGGTAAAATGGCTTCAAGGAGCATGGAAATTGGGTTCACAATGTATGCATATTTTGACGTTTTCATCGCCTTTAGAAAATTATTGAAAATGAGAAGGGTCATGCATGCAGGGTATACTCATCCTGCTTTATATGTGTATATACTATCTATTAGATATGGATTAGACTGTTTTAAATGCCATAAAACCAAAATTAGGACACAATCTGCTGAATTTTTTTTGCGCATCTGACATTTTCTGTCAATGTTTGTTTAGTATCAAATCTAAGATGAAAAAGTGTTTGTGTTGGGGATGAGAAGGTTTTGGGAAGTATGTGAACCTTGTTTGATATCTGTTGCTGCAGGAGGGTAGTGGTCATAGTGGGTTGTGATTGTGGTCACCTTTGTGGACCATGGTGAGCCACGTTGGCCAGATGTCAGCCAACTCTAATGATCCCAACAGGTTGCTGGGAAGGGTTGCCTGGCAACCGTTTTGACTTTTCCTGTATCAGGAGACAAGACCCGATAGGCTTCTCTCAGGGTTGTGAAGGTGAAGACGTATGTTTTGTGTTTGAGACATTTTAAATAATTCTTTCACAGCCTAATGTTTTTGCAACTGTGCGAGTGCTTAGTATTTACAGAAATCTCTGCCAGCTACTTTTTAAAAGATGCTTTGTGAGGTTGTGTACAGTAACCCAAAGAGGAGAAAGGAAAAAAGTCAATTTTGACATTTTGTTTTGCCCAGGCTTAGTGCTTTTGACATGTTCTTATGGAGGTTTGTTAATATGTATCAGGAATATTCACTTTTCTTTGTTCGCCCTTGTCTGGCAAGCTGTAATGTTTTGCTTATGAATATTGATACATGAAGTGTATATTAATGACCCTCGGTGACCCTAACCCTATCCTTATTGGCTCCCCGGTGGTATCTGCAGGCTCATGAATATTAATCTAGTTCTGTAACCTCCATTACCCTAATCTTTGCTGTCTAGCCTCCCAGAAGGACCTGTTGTCATGGTAACCTCTTTACTAGACTCTTCCAGTCCAAGGGTGGGAAAAATATGGTTTAAAAAAGCCAGAAAATTCTAAATTACGCAAACATCCTGTATAAGCCCTGTGGAAAGCTGCCATTATATAAGAGAGAGGTTGAATTTGTGCTGGATGTCGATTTAGTGGTCTCCTCCCATGAGCACTGAAGTGTGTATTTATACTTTAAATGGCTTTTGTATGACTTGGGTTGAGCAGGTAAATGTGCAATGAATGTTCAAAAAAGTAGCTCCAGCTAAGCTTCCGCATGGAACAGATCACTAATTGCTCTGAAAGATCAGACAAGCAAGCATGGGAAATAATAAAAGTGAATCGTAAATAATAATTTTCAATGTTAAAAGCTGTTTACAGTTTGCCAGAGGCAGTGACTGTGCCCTTTACTTAACTCTCTGTAGTAAGTGTTTGATGTTGACAATTCTTATTCATAATATCTCAAGTTTTTGCTTTGCGAAAAGCTAATGCCTAGTCCAAATGCTCAAGGGGAACCATTGTGATATCTTTGTTTTAATACTTGCATATCTTAAATTTCTGTGCCTTTGTTCTAAATTGTATGTTTTCTTTCCTCTTCCAGATGTGGACAGCAATGATGAAGGAGGGCCAGACTGCAGTCCTGTGGAGGAGGAGGCCTGGTTTGGGAATGCTTCTGACTCGCGTTCAGAGTCGTCATCCTATGGAGACACCCAGGATGAGCTCCTCCCACCCAGGGGCTCTTCTCCTGATGAACGACCCGGAGTCAGCACTGGGTCTGGGGACCACGATACCTGTGGAGGCGAGAGCTCGGTGGGTTGTCCCACACCTGTCCATCGTGCCTCTTTAGAACTTCTTGGACTGGATGGAAGTTCGTTCTCGGCCCAGGACACACTCTCCTCTGTGGTATCATCACTGTACGGTGAAGCAGCGTCTCGTGCCCTGGGAAAACCCCTCAGCAGTAACCTTCGTCGCCTCCTAGAGGCTGGGTCACTGAAACTTGACACTGGGGAGCTTCTGAGTCGCTCATCCAGGGGAGGTGCTGGAGGGGAGTCTCCTCCAATTGGTCTAGCTCCACCATTGACCCTCTCCCCATCTTCCCACCATGCCCACCAGTTAAGTGCTCTTGCCCGAAAACTGGCCAATAACAATAACAACAGTGGCTCAGCCTCACCAGCCTCCTTGGCACCCTCAGTCAGCAACATTAAGCAGGAGCCTCATGACCCCTTTAACTCGGTCACCCCTAGCAACGGCAGTGGGTTTGTATGGGCAGGTGTCGCCGATAAATGGCCGCCGGCCAGCTGCACCACACCGTGCAGCTCCAGCCTATCCCCGGACTCTGCTATCCAGAAGTTAAAAGCAGCAGCAAATGCTGTACTTCAAGACAAAAATGCCGTGGCCGCCTCGTCAACAACTTCCTCCTCCTCCAACTCGGCCTCATCCGCAGTGCCGGCCCTCGGAGGGGGTGGTCGAGGAGACGATGTGGTGCGCTTTGATGCCTTCAACTCTCCGTTCAGCCCACAGTCAGCTAGCTCGACCCTCGCTGCACTTTCCAAGAAAGTCAGTGAGCGAAGCCAAGCCTCGTCGACGGCAAGTGCTGCTACTGACCACCAAGGCTCAGCAAGTTCTTTTCTCTCACTCGTGTCAATGACCTCCTCTGCTGCCTTGCTTAAAGAGGTGGCAGCCAGGGCAGCGGGAAACCTGCTGGCAGAAAAGAAGGAAGGTTCCCCTTTGGCGACATCTGGAGTCCTCCAAGAGGATGTCAAGCCCCTGCTGGACATGAACCAGAAGGCCTCCACACCATCTACACCTACTCAGAGCCTAGAGCTGCTGTTGCCTTCGACTCCAAAAGGCAGAGGAAAACCCAGCAGCCAAGCAGGTAATTTTAATGAACAATAAAGAAATAATATATATGCATATTTGCATACTATTATATAACATGAATACACTAATCATAATAATACTCAGAGTAGTACAGACAATTTTGAGTCAAGCTCATCTGATGTCCTATATATGAAAAAAAAATTCACCAATAAAATGTTTCTTGAGTGACGCACAGTTACAAAGCACTTAAGCACAATAAATTGTTGCCTTGTGTTACACAATAAATCAGGCTGTAAGCTTGTGAAAAACAAAATGACCTTATGTTTGTATGTAAGAGAGCGATGATGATGACGTTTCAAGATCAATTTAGCTGCATTTATGGAAAGTTTCCGTCCTCCTTGGTGTTGTCCTTTTCTTTTTAAAAATCATTGTACAAATTTACCCGAAGTTCAAGGAAAAGGATTATTTTTTTATAATCAGTATACATCTTCCAATTCTTCATTTACCAGAGACATAATATCACCGGAATCATGAAAAATAATTCAATGCTGTTAATTCCAATACATTTTAACTAATCGTGCAATTGTAGCAGCTCCAAATAGATGAGTTGTCTTTGCTGTCGCAGTCTTGAGAGCAGCAGGTTTACTTGTCACCAAAATGCTTTCACAGAGAGAACACTACCATGGCATGTTTTCTCCAGTTTTGTAATAGTTTTGTTCTCACCTCACTGGCGCTGAAGTAGCGAGTAGTGTAACTTCAGCTTAACTGTCAGCCGAGCAGAGAGCGTAGCCGAAAAAAAACAGCCCTGGCTGGCCTTCTAGTCTGGGAAATGGTCTGTGGGCTCGACGGGGGGTTCCGACTGAGACCTCACTGCCTTCCCATACCAGCTCGTTTGTGCGCGGATGTGCGTGCTGCCAAAAGGGGGCCGTCAGTGTGTGCTCGGCACAGTGGGGAGCCCTGGAGTCCATATCCATCTCGGCAGCCTCCTCCTGGCTTCAGCCCCCACTCACCATGGCCCTCTGCACCGATCAGCACAGCAGACTTAAGGCCAAACACATCATACTTTCCACTGACTGGATACAGATGTGTGTTCACTCACACACTCACACACACACGTTCTCTCTCTTTCCCTCTCCCTCTTATGCTCGCTCTCTCTCCATTACACACAAATGGTCATGCAGTATATTCTGTAAGTGTGTACGCAGATGCAGACATATAACCCAAACAAGGGCGCACGCACAGGGAGAGAGAAAGCTTCAAAGTGCAGGCTCTAACTAAGTAGCCTTTAGGGAGAACAGAATGTTTTCAGAAAGATGGATGGGCACTTTTGAGGGATTGTGTCGCAACCCTGCCAAATCTAAAATGGCTGGATCAAATTGACTTCAGACAGATGAGGTAGTTGATGTAAGATTCTGTGATGTGCATGCTAAGAAGGGGTTCTGCTCTAACCCGAGAACTGTCAAGGTCGGCCAGCGCTGTAAAAATGCAGGTAGTTGTTTGGTCGCCAGACTGAAAAATGTGACCTTGATTATTGACTGTCATGTCTTGTTTTATTGTTGTCCCTGGCCAATTCCACTATAAAACTGTGTTGCAGCGCTCTTTGCATACACAAGGAATGGCTTTGATTACATAGGAAACAGGCATTTTAAATGCGAAGATAAAGGTTTCAAACACACATTTGCACTCCCCGGCTTTATTTCTGCTCCACATGCCTCGACTTAGTGTAAGCAGAAGTCATTTCTGCATTGTGATCTCTGCTGTGCTTGGAGAGGTTGGGCCGCAGATGGCAGTTTATTGTTGCAAATAGGCAGTCTCGAGGTTTTACACCTCAGGTCAATGAATGGCTGAGCACAGTAATTTCACCAAACACTGATTACCAGATGTTTTTCAAGGAACGGTGCTGGAATACTTATGAAGCCATCCTGACAGGCCCTTGTAGAATTTGTAATGCAATCATGCCTCTTTCTAATAAGACCAATTAAACAGTAATGGATGCCGGATATGAAGCCAACAACAATAATCGAGATACTAAAACATGCTTGAGTTTTTACTTCCATTGTTCTATCGCTTCCAGCTGGCATTTCCCCTGATAGTTTTCACCATTAGGTGTTAGGGAGTTGTCTCTTCCACTTCTGTAAATACTAAAGTGATTTTTATTTCTTTTAGGTAAAGGAGGTATATTTCTGCAACTTAACATTTTTCCATGCTCTGAAATTGCATCAAAGCCAATGCTTTTTAGATAGCACATTTAAAACACGACCATGTTCAACAGCCTTTAAATAAAAATGAATTATATATAAATGTACATAAAACAAAGAGAATACATAGAAAACACCAAAGCAATAAAACAAACATTAATAATTGAGAATTAAAATGTAGAACAATGGCAAATCAAATCAAGGTCTCAAACTCAACTCTGAATTGAAAGCCACTGAACCTTTGAGACTGTCTGTAAATAGTAACGTTGACCTGTGGTGCCTTCAAGGTTCTCCTGAGGATGGGGGCAAACCGTTCCAGTGTCCGGTGTGTGGCCTGGTCATCAAACGCAAGAGCTACTGGAAGAGACACATGGTCATCCACACAGGCTTAAAAAGCCACCAGTGTCCCCTGTGTCCCTTCCGCTGTGCTCGCAAAGACAATCTCAAGTCCCACATGAAGGTGAGATCACATTGGTATTCTTCATTTGTGACCATGCACCCCTTGTATTACCCACACACACCATCTTCAATCAGAGCTTATTATGACTCTTGAAATATAATTGCTAACATTAAAAGATATCCATGCATTCGCTAAACTTTTAACATGTCCTCTCCATGGCATAATTAAACACTGCTGCATATTTGTTGCATAATCTCACTGATCGCACAGAGAGAGAAGATGTGATTCTACACATAAACCTGTTTTTCCAGGTACATCAGCACCAGGACCGGGGTGAGACATTTCAGTGCGAACTTTGCCCCTTCACCTCCTCCCGTCACTTCAGCCTGAAGCTTCACATGCGCTGCCACCAGCACTTTCCCCGCACAGATGTCAAGGTGAAAGAGGAGCTCACCACCGACACGGAGGGTGAGGGCTCCCTGATGGGTGACAGCGGCTCGGCGGACCTGGGAGACATGGAGGCATCCTCGCTGCACTCAGACTCTCAGCAGCAGACGTCTCCTGCGGCCGAGGTGTCCTCCAATCATGTCCACATCAAGGAAGAGCCGCTGGAGAGAGACCTGTCCGTGCTCTCCCCCTTTAGCATCTGCAGGGAACGTCCCAGCAGTAGTGCCAACTCCCTGGACCTACCTGGGGTTGGGGTTGGAGTCGGGGTCAGATCCAGTCCCAGTGGTCTAACCACGGCCTCCATCTTCAGCCCTGACATCTCAACCAAGACAGCAACTGACCTGCTTATGAAGCTATCAGGTTAGCATTCATTTTATAATACGTATTAGAATATTTATATTTACATATTGTTAAATCTGATTCGCTCTCAGTATTTAGCCTTTATTTTAATGATTGATTAATCATTGTTTGTTATTATTATTTTTGTATTATTTTTTAATCATTTGGTTTATAGGATATCAGCAAATAGCAAAAAATAATTGAGTTCTAAAAAATTACTTATTTTTCTTACCAGTAATACAGTTTTAATAAAAGCATGGATAAACCACTTGCACAGACACACTGATAGTTTGACTCTTATAACCTTTAATTGTTTTGTTTATTGTACCGTTTTCTAAACTTGACTTTGCAACTCCAGTCAGTGCTGTAGTGCTTTCATCATAAGTTTCACGTCTTCAAAACTTGTCTCTGAAGACATCTGTGCTGATCTGACGTTGTCTCGCCTTTGCCTTATGTTTTGTTTTGATTTTTTGTATCACTGTCACCAGAAATAACATTCGTAAGAAGTGTAAACAGTTTTATGTTTATCGGCTTGGGTCAAGGCTGAAGTTTGTCTCTATGAGGTGTTTTTAATGGTTTTCTAAAACAATCGGAGACTAAAATGTCTGTGAGTTGGCTCAAAGCTGCAGGGAACAGACAGTTTAAGGTCCTGACAGTGGTTAATATATTAAAATGTTTAGACTTTTCATGGACATTAACATAAAAAACAATTCCACATCCCACTTGTGTTATCGTTTAAACAGTGAATTGAATCAAAAGAAATTAAACAATATTTAGACTTTATATATCTTTCTATTAAATCTGAAGCTGGGAAGAACCCGATGTCTTGGTTACGACAATGCCCAAAGATTTTAAAACGTGCACTTACAACAAGTAAATATGACTAAATGGATATGCTTTATTTATTTAGCTTGCAAGTATTCTTTAAAACAATAACATGGTATTTAGATGGATGGGTTTACAACAACAGCATTGAAACTTTTCACGGACACAAAAGTTGCCCTTTATCAGTGTAACATATACAGTATATAAGAATATACTGTTCTTTTCTGTTGTGTTGCTAGTGCCACCTACATAAGTGCATACACTCGCACACAGCAGACAAAAGTTTTAGAACACCCTCATTTTTCATTTAAATTTAATCAGTTCAAGTGAACTGACTAACCTTGACTGGTACAAAGGTCAGTGGTAAACTGCCCAAGGTAAAAAAAAAAGTCAAGGTCAGCAAAAACGGAAAAATCATGTAAATTTCACACAAAACTAAAATGAAAGTTAATGCAAACAAGTTCTGCATGTGCCTAACTCATTTATTTAAAAACCCTCTGACTATACAAAGACAGTGAGGGAACCAATAGTTCACTACACCCTCTTATGCATTATATAGTACTGTTGGGCAGGAATTGTGTTATATGCGCTGTCAGAATGATGAACAAAAAGACTAGAAACAATGAGGGACTGTCTGGTTTGTCAGGAAGATAGACAAAACATTAGAGAAGAGCTAAATAGTATTCATCAGTTAAAGTAAACCATATTCAGAAATAGTGGTTCTATGTTTGCAGAAGCATGTGTGTGTGTCGCAGATAGCAAGGCTTTAATAATTTGAAATATTCCAGTAACATCCCCGAACACAATCAACTAATTTATTGTCAGCCGTCTTGTGACATATCACTTTGAACACGAACATGTTGTTTGTGTGTTTGGAATAAGTAACAAAGAGGAGACATTTTTAGCATAATAACAAATTCCAATCATTCTATTGAATGACTGAGAGGGCTTGGAATCTTCTGATCCTGAGTTCTTCTTCTGACTTATAAAAACTAAGGCGTCAGTGGCTTCATGCTTCCTAAAAGTTGCTTTGCCAGAGGTCAACAGGAGATGATATTTTTGGTATTCATCAGTTTAAGTGCACCTTAGGCTGAAACGGTGTATGAATGCTTCCAACACTGTGATTGACAGAGGCAGAATAGAAAATGCACATAAAAAAATCAACTCGAGTACCAATGAGCATTACCAAAGTCCTGACCTAAAATGAAGCATTTACATAGTTAATTTAGTCAATAAATGCTCTGGTTTGAACTGTATATTTTATTTACTTACTTCGGGATACCTAGTTTTTATCCGATTTGTTGTCAAAGTACGGCTCTCTGTACCTCTATGTGAGGAAAAAAGTTGTTATATGACATGGATATTTTTTAGCTGTATAACATAATGATGCAGCATTTCTTTAACGAAACAAACTTGACAAACATGCTGCTCCAAGGTTTTCTAGGTTCAAAGTGTGTTTAGATGCCTTCCACCATGTTGCAAAATATCTAAGTGTAAACCTGGAGAACTGCAAGATTGATGGAAAAAGGTTGACTGAGGTTCAGCGCCGGGGTCGAGGCTACGGCTGCCACTCTTCCACTTAATGCTGTGTAATTAGATTGAGATCTTGAGTGAGGATGGGAGGAAAAAACCCTGGGAACATTAGATTAATTAAAAATTTATGCATAATTCATAATTAAAAAGGAATTCATAATTTGAAATGATTAGCGCCCTCAGCGCCATCCTGTGACCCCGCCAGGATGCACAGGGATTGGGCCGGCTTAGTTAACTCCCCCTCGATCTTGCACGCCCCGGCGCCACATGGATGCCCCCTGGGTGCCAGTTGCACTTCACTCACAGACTGCAAAATCAAGCCCGGGCAACTCCCAAAGGAGCCAAGATGGCTCCTCACAATGTCAGTCCAGTGTCAAGTGGCGGACATCTTAGTCAGGGCATCATTCAAGGACAGTGAGGGAGGATATAAAAAGACAGGACGAGAGGATGTTGAACTTGAATGCATGATGATGGGTTTTAATGAATGCAGCTGCTTTGATCACGAAGTTTTCCCTTTGTTGGGTGGGGCGGAGTTAAAGACAGAGGGTTATGAAGCTGGTAAGAACTGGGCTCAGATCTTGGCGAGATTTACCCATGCCACAGAGCAGCCTGGGAGGGAGAGGTGAGGAAGTTCCTCCTGGGACCTCTAGACTCTATTTCTTTTGACCTCCCTGCCAACCCAGATTGAGTGTGTACACGAGCAGCTCATCCCTCCTGCTTTTACACTGCTGTCTCAGTGCCTCAATCCCACAAGGCCTATGAGGAGGAGAAGGAGAAGGGGGTTGTACAAAAAGCCGGGGAGGGGAAGATGAAAAAAAAAAAAAGATACAGATAATGTGACAGCAAGTGAGGGAGAGGGGAAAAGAGGTAAAGAGGGAGTTGCATGGAGATCCCCAGGCATAAAAAGCCACTGAACTCTTCCTGACCTCTGACATAATAAGCATATCATTTTTTGGGCTGCCCTGCTTTCCACTGTGTGTTATACTGATACCCTTTGATTTTTATCCTTGCCCGCTGACACAACCGTTAGCTATCCAGTGTGATCCACATTTTGATTCAGAGATGAAAGCCACCGAGACACTTTGAAATGCAGAGCCCCTACCCTGTGCCCAGTGGACCCTGAGTTAATAATGACAGTGGGCACTGCTCACCCTCCAAACACCACCCCCCGCCCCCCCGCTGCGGTGACACAGGCACAACGAGCTTGACCCTGGCTGGGTGTGAATAATTGGCATGCAGGGGGTTGTGGGAGGTGTTGCATCTGTCATGATGCTTCTCCAGTTGTCTTATTTATCTTTGTCCTAGGAGAGTATCTTCCATGCCAGGCTTTGATGCAGTGAGATGAGGCACTGGTGGAATTTTAATACTGTACATGGAAAAACAGCTTTTAAGAGAACATGTGTATTTCCCTCTATTATCATGTCATTTTTCTGACTTGCTGCTGTATTTGAAAACACCATAGTTTCAGCTATTGTATGTTGAGATACGTTGGCTTTAGCTTCATCTCTAAGTTGACACTGAGTACTTTGGATGCTGATGCTTTAGTATTGTCTCTTTTTGAACATCTAGATTGAATCTGTAATCTTATGTCCCTCGCCCTCCAGCTCTGCATGAGCAGACACAGGCAGGCCTTTTATGTGTGACCTCTGGTACATACATCCCCACTGCAGCCATCAGTATCATTGTCCAGTGTCTAGCACACTGTCAGCTATTGTTGGGTTCTCAACCTGCCCCACGTAGTCCGGTGCATTTTTTTTTTCTCTGGGAGAAAACAGCAGCCAATTGTCAGAGGGTGAGCAGGCCAGCGTGACAGAGGTGGAAAGCTAATGAAGTTATTTGACGGCAGCCCTGGCCACGGAGTGAGAGGTGAGGCGGAGTGGACAAGCACCTGGCAGCGAGACGGATGAGGCGCGAGAGAGAAGCGCGGCGAAGGGGAGAGAAACGAGGGAAGAGAATGCTGATAGAAGTAGCGTTGGTGGCAGATGTCAGAAGGGTGTTATAACATGGAGACAAACTGATAGCATCGTCAACCCTGAGCTAGAAGCGGCTTTACAGTATCATGAACAAGGAGCTGACATTGGCCTGGGTCCGTACTCGGCACAGGCAGGAAGCTCAGAGAAGTGAAGCCCAGTCACCCAGAGATGCCCATCTCCTCCTCAGATGTGTGTTCACTACACAAGATGAACTGCCAGAGACTGAATGCTCAGGATGCTGTTGTGATTGTAAAATTCTGGCCAAAACAAGGCTCAAGAATAAGCTTGGCATTGAAGGCTGAACTTCCCCTCTTGATTCTGTGTTCTTGCTTTTTGTTATTGAGCTATCAGCTTGGAGAAATACAAAATAAAAAAACGTGCCCATTGGATTAGCCTACTAAATAATTCATTGAGCTCTGTAACATAGATTCTGAGTGGAAATACGCTCTATTTATAGCGACAATCCAAAAGGTCACGGAGTGTTGTGACTTTGTGTGCGAGTGCACGGCCCGGGGTTGTTTTTGTTCTCGTGAGGCTACAGAGAAGAAGAAATTAAGAACCTGTGTGGAGTCCGTATGTATCAGTGGCGCAGCCCAGGATTCGCGTATGATTTGAATGCAGCATGTGAACTGTTGTATGTCGCCACACAAAGTGAGGGTTTTGCACAAGTCAGTAGATACGCCTGTGTCTGTGTGGGCAGTGTGTTTTTATGTGTGTTTGTAAGACGGTGACCAAGTGCGCTGTCCCTGTCTGATCCGACATGGCCCAACACGCTTCTAATTAGAGGACGTCCTTCCAGGTGCTGACCAGGTTATACTTAGCCTGCCCGCTGACATCTGACGGTGTGACATTTCCAGCTGGTGCCGTGTGCGACCCTGCGCCACTGCCCCTGAACTTGAAGGTCACTGCCCGCCCGCCCGCCTGCCCTCCTCCTCCTCCTCGCCACCGCTCATCCGCTTCCTTCTCCCCCTCTTGAACTACAGCCCCGACCTGCCATGGAGTGGCACTGTGGCATCATGGCACCGCATGGGTGGTCAAAACACAAGCACCTGTCCCCTTTCCGTGCCCTGTATCCCCTGTCCCCGAGGCCTCTATCCCTCCGGCATAGATCATCATTAATCAGAGGGGCCAGAGTCGGCACAGATTGATGATGCGAGCAGGGGGTGGCAGGCCTGTGGCGGTTAGAGATGTTAGGTGAGACGTTGGGGTGAGGAGCCGAGTAGTTCTCTGCTGGGGCAAGAGGAGACTGGACAGCAGTCCGCCCAAGAGTGATGGCCTCTCATATCCATGCCCTGTGTGTCTGTGTGAGTGTGTAAGACAGGGTGTACATGCTAGAGGGTACAAATTGTTTGAAGTGTCAAAGGTTGTGTCAGAAGATGTGTGTGTTGATGCCACGGTAAACTTCTATTAGTTTTAATTCTATTAAATTATTTTTTGAGCTATTTTTTATTATGTTATAACTGCACAGCTCTTTAGAGCCTCCTTGCCTGTGGTGTCTATTGGAACCTCAGCAAATGTTCATATTTCAGATGATCAGCATGACCACCACATTTAATTGACATGATAATATATTCTGATTTGAGGAAAAATAGCCTAGAAGTGCAGATATTATTATTATTATTATTACAATTATTATTATATGGCAAATGGATTGTATTTATACAGCACTTTCCCAGTCTTGTTGACCATTCGAAGGCCTTTACAGTCTCATTCTCATATTCACATAACACTTCTACACACTTAAACAGGGCTTCTATAAACAACACTTTTTCTATCACACATCATTCATACACACCAAGGACACTTTGAAATGCAGACCGAAGGAGCTGGGGATCGGACCGCCGAACTTCTGGTTAGCGGACTACCCGCTCTCTTTACTGATGGGTGGCTGTGGAGGGGTTTTTCAGTATCATATGTGATGGTCCTGCTTGTTAAACTTTGCCACAGCAGCAAGGTTCTGCTGCTTGATTCTCGTGTGGAAGAGTCCGAATCACTACTGCAGATACCGTTGCATCTTTATCTCACATGGGATAACATTTGGGATTTTACACGCGCACATACACACAAAAACCCTTCTTCTCTATGTCCATTCTTCAAAAGAAGATAAAAATCTAAATTGTCATGAAACCAGAATTTTTTAACTATTGTACCATTTACAATTTTCACATTTAAGCTATAGCCTGTGTAAACCATCATTTTAGCACAGGGTGTAGTGGAACGTGCTGAGAGACACAAAGACACGCGCTTGCCCTGCTGTTCTTTTCTTGGCGGCTATCGGAAGTTGCTCCATGTCTAATTATTAATTATTCATCTAAGGCGGATTAGATGTGGCCCAGTTTCTCTTGAAGACGGCTGTTGAGCAGGGGGATACATGTGACAGTTCACTCCCTAACCCAGGCTACACACTGTAGAGATGGCAGATAAGGCTTCAGGTAATTGCTAGTGCGTCCAAGAGGTGTGCCGGAATAATTTCATGTCCTTCTGTCTGAAATGGATTTGGAAGATGTCAGAGGAAAGAAAGGAAGAATAACGTGCAATGAAGGGAATGGGGAGAAACCCGGTGTGAAGGACACAAATAAAAGAAGAGGACTTGGGAATTTGTCGCCCTAAAGAATCAGAGAGAAGGCCGGCTGCACCCTGCGTTAGGCCACAGTGACCACGGTTGCAGAGAGAGGCTATGAAAACCCACAGTGGCTTACTTTGTTCCATTTAATTAGTTTTTTCATGTATCATGCGTAATGTTATTTTCACTGATATTATGCTGACTTATGGTATTAAAGTTTAGATTTTAATATTTTTTCAGTTACCACCATAATAAATTGATATATTCTTACAAGTTGAAAGAGCAGTAGTATTATAATACAGAGAAGCAATGGAATCCTCCACGTAGGCTCTTGTCATTGCTGACATAAACTTATTATACACCTCTCAGCTTAATCTTGTTTCAGTGATTTTCCTTCTCCTGCCCTCCCTCCAATCTCTTCTCTTCAAATCATTCTTTCATTACATTTCTTTCTTTTACGTCTTTCCCACTGCAGCGGCCAACCAGAGGGAGACGCTCAAGTCTCCTTTCCACATGAAGGAAGAGCCCAAGGTAGAAGAAGCGCTGAGCCCCAGACCGTCCTCCCGGTCCAAGAGCCAGGTCCAGCCAAGCTTCCCTGCGTCTTTTTGCCAGGATGGATTGACGGGGGTTGCAACAGTCATAGAACGCCCAGGGCTGCTGAAACCAAGGGAAGGAAGCCCAATGGCTAAAAACAGCTTGCTGAGCCAGGATATCAACATCAAGGTGGCTTCTGAGCTGCTGATGAAGCTTTCAGGTAGGCCGCATACTTATCCGTGGATTCATAATATTTCTGCTATAAAGGGGAAATACAAATAAGCCTTGTAGGTCCAGACATATGTCTACATAATTATTTAATTAGTTTAAAAAGAGCCAAAGAGCAAATCATTACTCTTGAAATTGTTCGTCTTTATTTCCTTAGTTCTTGTGAAACCGTTCGCAAACGTACTTCAATGTGTAAAATCTGTCAACATATACAGACATTTTTTTTGAAAAGAGTGGGCCATGCATGCCCTGTTATTTGAAATGTGTTGGTTGGCTGTTATGAGTTTCTGATAGGCCAGTACTAGCTCAGGAAGTTGGCTGTAGGCCAAAGGTTATGTCACAGACTGCCATGAAAAGGGTGCTGTTGTTTTCTACCATGGTCCACCTAACCAAGCTAAAATTGGGGGCTTCTCAAAGGTGAGCAAAGTGTACCTGTGTAGGAAAAAACAAATATGGTGGAATAGATTTTCTCTCTGCTCCCTCTGCTCTAGAAGGTGGCTGCAAAGACTTTGTAACTCCTGTGATGATATTCGGGTCACTTGTCTTGACCCTTCATTTTCTCTCTACCCTTCTCTGCATCAAGTAACAAGGGTGTTTTTTTGTCGTGGTTTTCTCTCAAGTTCCTTCACAAAACAAGATGGACAACTGGCAGATAAAATACTGTACCTGCATGACGATTTTTGACTCGCACCGTGTCTCAACCTGTTCGGACCACTCTGACATCATCTTGTGCGTCACGGTTTAGTCTTGTGCTGCTCCTGGATTGAGCTTAACAAGAATGCTGGTAAAATTCCCCAGGCTCTGACTCCAGCTTCATATTTAAATTCGTAGCACATTGAGCGTGCATTATGTAGATCGCAACTATTGCTTTACAATTACAAAACACTTTGTGTCATTGCTACATAAAGTTTAAAGCTACTGCGTATTTTAGCCTACAATCCAAACCACTATTGAGTGCCAGGTGTAGTTCAAGTGTGTTATGGACACACTGGTGTTGGTCCACTGTGGGCTGCTGAAGTGTATCTCTATCAAGAATGACATTTCCTGAAGTGTGCATCGCTATGCCCAAACAGAGCTGGATTTTATGAAAAAAGGATTTCCTGGTATATCAATTAATATAAATACATGCATGCTGTTCACTTTTTTTCTGAATGAACAAATATTTTTAATATTTTGGGAACTTATGAAATAAATAGACAGATTTTAGTTTAGACGGTAACTACGCTAGAATTGTGCAGACATACAATTTACAATAAGACACTATGCAACTGCCGTATTTAAACCACAAGTGAGAGTGTGCTGGTGGCGCAGGGGGGCGTTGCTCTATCCGCAGCTCTTCATTCTGTGCCAGTGTGTGTGTGTGTGTGTGTTTGTGAATGTGTGCGTGTGCGTGCCTCACAGACACCTCACACACCGTTTGCCATTGTTCTCTCTGGGTCGACCGGTGTTCAGAGTGACTCATGCTAGCTGTGAGCGCTGTGGTACTACACGTGTGCTGCTCCACTGCCTGCCCCCAGGTCACGTTTCCCTGTGTGTGTGTGTGTGTGTCTGACGAAGACAAAACTGACATGATTACTACTTTAGAACACCACAAAAAAACAAGACATTGGCCTCTGTAGAAAAGAGGAATTGAGAGAATGATGTGGGCAGTGCATAATTCCTCTGCTGTACTACCTCCACCTATTTTCTTTGTTTCATCACTGTTATTCTTCAGTCTTGCACTTTTTTTCCGCCATTTCCAATCCGTGCACTGACATTACCCTGCCAGTTCATTTGGTCCTCAAGCAGCATGGCCAGCATTTATCCCCTCCCATCACTTACACTAACTCCGCAAGGTTGACCTAGGTTAGGGAAAGATGCTGCAGCGTTCATCCATCCGCTGGCTCCCTCTGCCCCCTCACACAGTCCTTGGAGCGCAGTGCCGTCAATTGCCATGGCAACAACGGGGGCGGTAGATGGAGAGGGCTGTCTAGAGTGACAGCCTTGACAAGAGTCTGGACCCTCAAATGACCCTGGGGGGAAGGGAAGGAGAAAAAGATGGTGAGGAGGAAAGGAGGGAGAGCCAGGGAAAGGTCAGTGCCGTTACGGTCACGTGTGATTACGGTCATGAGGTTCAAGGGCATCTACACTGTAACCTCACTCCGTCTCTTGTTAAAGGTCAGACCCAGAATACAATCACCCAGGAAGGATGCTTAAATAGGGAAATCATACAGGAGTGCAGCCCATGCATTTTCTTTGTTAAAAACATCACTACGGTGTATTTCGTCATTCTTGCTTGTCGGTACAGCACATGGACACAACCTAATTAAATTTCTGCTGCTCATCCTTCCCCCGACCATGGCATTGGACAGTCGGAGCAAGTGGGGTTGTCATCATTACTGCCCATTGTGCTGTAACATGAGTTGCATCAACCCTTTAACTAGGTCACTTCTTCTTCTTTGCGTCTCCCTCTCTCTCCTCTCTTCCTTATCAAACATTGGTTGGTCGTGTTGAGTCGCCTTGCTAACGCTGCCTCCCCCACATCTGTTTAAAACCAGGCTGCTGGTGTCTGGGGGCTAATTACGCCAGGCTAAATAGTCCCTGGCGCCAGCGGCTAACGTGTCCTAGCAGATGGGCACTGGTGTTGCAGGGCAAGGGGAACATGGCGTCACAGGAAGGGAGGGGGGAGGGGAGGTGCAGGGCCCTAGGTGGTGCCCTGGCAGACTGGCATCGTGTGGGTAACAGCCGCGCCACCCACTCACCATCCAACCACCCTCGCTATAGGTGTGAAATCACACTTCTTACTCGCTTTACTCATTACTCATTTCTAAGGGAACAGGCCTTCCATCTCTGAGGACATTTTACGGGCCCCCTCCCCTCTGCAGTGCTCATTGTAGATAATAAAAGTTGCAGCAAACTATTTTGACCACTGAGGAGCCGAAATGACCTGGAACCAAAACCGACAGCTTCACATTTTTAGCTTATGAGGATCTTTTTCTTAATATCACAGAAAACAACAACCTACTTACACAGAAGCAGAGCAACATTTCTGTATGCCAGTTAAATGTAGGTTTGATGTTAGCTCATGCTTTATTCCTGGTATGGATTATCATATCTAGCGATAGTGGATCTTTATTGTTTTATTAATTGTATTATATGGTGTCACCATAACTGTTTTGTTTGTATCAGTGTGGCAAAGCAAAATGTGAATATATTTTCCCTTATAACTTAACTTCAAAATCCAACTAAAGGATTCATTGTTGTCCTAATTCTGCTATAATACTTCACATTGCTATAAAAACGCATTAAATCATCAGTTAAACGCAACAGATAAAGTGGCAGGATGTACAGCAGCACTGTGCTGCAGCTGGATTTCTTTCGTTTTGCATCAGCAGCCTGTTAGACCATGCACGATTTCCTCCAGATAACCACAATGAATCATGGTTCATAGTGGCTCTGAGGTTTACTGGCTACAGGTAGATTATACAGTTTACACCGCCTACTGCCTTCAGGATTCAGTCAACAGAAGTGCAAGGATTTCCTTAAGTTCAAAACCAGTTTAGGATGAGTGATACAGCTTATTGACGCTGGTATTCTTCTTTGAATTTTTTAAAAATATTTTGTCCACTTATTGTATTTGCATTGTTTAGTATTATTACTGAATGTAATTGCCACATCCCTATTGAATGGGAAAGTGGTTTCAGACCTTTTTAAAAACCTACTCTATTCCCACAAAACCTTTTTACCCCAATGATGGTTCATTAAAAGCAACATTTTCCAACTAATTTCAACAAGCCAGTTATCACCAAACAGCATCCTGCCTTTTAATAGTTTTTGCTTACATGCTGTTTCTCTTTCTCTGCTACTCCTGCTTTTGTACCATAACAGTTAGCAAGGTTGAAGGTAAAGAAAATCTGTTTGGTGGTAGAAATGGTTGTGTTCTACAGCATCTGTTATATTAATCTTTCTTTTAAAATGATCTGTGTAGCTTTATTTGACTTCCATGAGATAGTACTTCCAACAACTAAAAAATAAAGAAAGCCCTGAAATAATAGTTATAAATATATATAGGCTTTTCCCTTTAAATTTGTAACAGAATGGGATGTTCAATTGTCACGTTACATTCATTTAAAATGATTCACTATTTACCCAGAATGGCTTATTGCTGCATACTGTCCAAGCTGTTCATTATTCTAATTCACAACACTGGTATTACTGTACAGTCTTACTTTATGTTAAGCTCTACACAGCTCTGAGAGTGTCCTCACCGTGCCCCCTCAGTGTGGCCGCTCGCTGACCTCTCCTACTCCCACCCTCCCTACCTCCATATTCTGTCTCACTGGCTCTTCATCACAGCCTATGGTTCTATTTACAGAAATGCAGAATTGATTCTGTTATCACCCTCTTACTATATATGTTTGTTTCCTGGGTGCCTTTTTTTGTATTTATATATGAGGGATGGTTGACAGAATCACTTGCTGTCTTTTGTCCCTGACCTTATATGATAAAGTTTTTGTAGCCTTGGATCTACCCTGGCTTGTGCCAAATGTTTTTTGTTTAGGACTGCTTTATAAGGGCCATATCTGGCTCCTTATGGGCTGTTTATCAAGCGCGTCACTCTGAAGTCGGATGTAGCTGCAGTTTGCAACCGTTGGAAGGCTGAACTACTGAGAGCGAGCTGGTCGAGGATCAATTGTAGCAGCAGCTGTCTGTGAAGTCTGCAGGCAAGGCTGCTGTGGCTCCCACATGACATGCAGTCTCCACACTGCAGCCTTTGAAGCGCCTGAACTCTTCACCCCTGTCTGAGCAGGTCGACTAGAGAGCAGGAGAATAGAGAGATTGAGAGAGAGAGAGAGAGGGAGTGAGAGAGAGAGAGAAGATGGGGGCTGGGACAGAGATGTAGAATAACAGAGCAGTGAGAAGGGTAGACTAGGATAACAGGAGGTGGAGAGGTTGTCATTTAGGCTCTAGCCATTCCTCATCCTTCTGTCCTCCTCCAGCTCATCACTCTCATCCCGCTTTCTTCTTTCCTCTCTTACCCTCGGGTGTTCTTTTTCTGGCACTGTTTGACATTTTTTCCCTCTCTTTACCCTTCCTCTTTGCCTCTCCCTCCGTCAGCCTCCCTCACTACCTGTCTGCCCATGTTTTTGCTCCTGTGCGGTCGATCCCTCAAACAAGTGCAATATATTGACATAGCATGCATTGAATTACTAATGGTATTTGGCTTTTTGTGTGTAGTAAAGTTGCAAATCTTTTCATTCCTACTGTATATTCTCAGCGACACATCCACACAGATTCAAGTAGACACTTGAGGTCGTGAAACTGATCACTAAAAACGGAGCATTGCACGAAACCCAGACAGTTTCGTTTTGACTCTTGAGTAGTGTTGCATCTGAAGTTAGGAGTAGTCCATTTAGAGAAACTCTGCAAAAAGCTCACATTAGCAAACCCAGTAAAAGTGTGCAACATGGTGGCCATTACATACCTAATGGAGCTCAAAGGAGCTTTCGTTTGAAACTATTTACCATATTCGGTTTAGGGTCAAATTTGGTCAAAAGATTTAACCCACTTAATCCAAACAGATCTCAAATTTGTTATTATTACTGACGCTCATGCTGTGCTACAGAAATGGGATCCACAAGCATTTGTTTAAGCGGAGACGTGAAGCTTAAGCAATAAAGCAAAACCAAACTAAAGCCATAAGTTCACAGTTTATTCACCACATCAGCGACGCCGACTGCCAGGAGAACAAAGATGTGTGCATGTGTATTTAATCGTAACACCTGCTCTCAAATTAACAGAAGGTTGAAGCAATTCACTTCTAAAACCTTTGGGAAAATGTGGAATAAGGCCCAGAGGAGGTTTACACTCAAAGTTTTAAAAATTGGATTTAAATAGAACAATACACCCCAGATGGTCAAAGGAGACTATTGTGGGCGTTGAAATTGTAAGTGACATTGGTAAGATAAGTATTAGTTCTGCTAGTTACATTGGACAATGTTTTTCCTATTCTCAGGCAAGAGAACAGGCAGCTGAACTCTGCTGAAGACTTGCAATCTGCTGCAAGATTAATATTTTACTAAATCTAGGCAACATTGTTAAATGTAAAATAAACACTTTTTATAATGGTATGGTTGTCTCTCTAGTTTTCAATATTTCCCAAATATAATTGTGGAAATGGCTCCTATCCCTAACCCTGTTTGTTTTTTTTTACATCATAATATAAACCTCCAGTTTTCATTTTTGAGTGGCACTATAGCATTCATCTAAAAACATGCATAACTTCATTGTCTGCAGTTTAACCTCTTCACTTTCATGAGAGTCTTTGTTGGAGGAATTAGAGCAAGACTGACACTAAAGAAACACTGTGATATTTATTGAGAAAGGGCACAGGCTCTTTTGTACACACACAGACACACATTCCTCCTGACCTGATTCAGTGGCCTAATGGCAGCTGGTGCACCGTTGAAGAGGCTTCTGCACCAGAGGAAATGACAATGAATGCCGCACAGACCAGTGACTGTATATATAAATAGATGACGTATTTACACCTCCCCCCAATGTACAAAAGTTGAGCAAAAAACTGTGTACAGTAATGTACTGTGGTTGCACCCAGGACAAGAACATGTAAAAGATTGTAATGTGAGTTGTTATGCTGAAAGTAAATGTATTTATATCTCTCCTTACAATCATGAGCTAGATCTCATGGGCTTTTAGCAACTTAACCAAGTAGTTTTGTTGCCTTAAAGAAGAAAACCCTGAAAATAAGAAACTATCAAACAACAGTTTGTTAGTTGAGCATGTTCTCAGGTACTGTGTTCTCACTCTCCCCTGACATATCCAAGATACAAGTGCTACCATTTTGCTCTAGGGACATATTCTGGAGCCAGAATCTGCACAACAGTTATCAGGAGGTGCATTCAGGCTATCAAGGTCCTGCCAATACTTCTGCCCAGCCAATGGTTTGTCAGTCTCAGCTGTCGTCTCACTTGGTTGTTACAGCATCAAATAACTAATTAAAATCAAACCTCAAAATGACAGAAAATCAATTTCAGGAAAATGTATTTGCAGTAAACTTTTAACTATGTCCTTTCTGCAAAGATGGAGGGGGCACTCAGCTCCAGGGGGATGCTTGAGCCTCACTTTGTGGAGCTTTTATGTCCATACAGTCATTGACTTATACACAGACACACACACTCTCACATGCAGACACACACAAGCTGGATCAGACAGATTGAGGCTGCTTTTTATGCCTTCAGAACATAAGGTCATGACCTCGAACAAAAAGCCATATCTCGTATCAGTGTGAGAGTAAGGCCATGTTTTCGTTTATTGTTTTGTGACAAGTAGACTTTTGATCTGGCCCTCTGCGATGTGATACTTTTAATATGGAGCCGTGTGTTTACGATTAGACAGTTTCTCTCTGCCTCATGTGATCTCACCCTAATGGCTCTTTGGGAACGGACACATCTATCCCTGCACTGCAAGCTCAAAGTACATAAAGTGTCCTCTGTAGTAAGTGCATGTGTTTTTGCGTGTGGCACTGTTTTTGTGCAGCTCAGCAGTCCACTCATCCTCTGTCTTCAGGGTGGTGATCCAGTGATCGAAGCTTGCGTGTCCCTTGGTTGACCCTTACAGCGCGGTGCCCCCTCCGCCCTCCTCCCTCTCTCCTCCTCTCCTCTGCCCCTCCATCAGCCTCTTCTAGGTTACTCTTGGCCAACTCTGGCCACCTGATTAAGGGATTAGTGGGGCTGATGGTTGTCAGTGTCCCCACATGCTGGCTCCTACCAACAGACCAGCCACCTGCAACTAGGGGAGGAGGATGGGGCGGGGGGGGGGGGGGGGGGGGGTTACTCTTTAATGCATCCACATAAACATTATAGCACACTCGTGCTGAAGTAGCTACTGCATGTTCACGTGTGCACACGATGTACTTGAAGTTCCGTCTCGGTGTTTCACACTCGACTTCTTAGAGCGAAGGAGTGGAGAATGCGAGGGGAGGGGCGGCAGGGTTAGCTCAGGGTTACTGTCTTGTATCTCCCTCCCTCTCTCTCTCTCTCTCTCTCTCTCTCTCTCTCTCTCTCTCTCTCTCCCGCTTCTCCAGCTCTTTCAACCTCCCCCCTGTCCCTCCTACTGCCCCCGATGCCCTGCCAAATTCATATATCCCATAATCGTGCTGAGTCGCCATGTCAGCAGCACTGTATCAACTGCACTGCTTTGTCTTGCCCCCGCTTGTCACCACAGAGACACTACCTCCTGCCATCACTCCAGTCAAAGATCAGCTACCTTGGATATAGAGATGCTAAAGGATGTCCAGACCAAGTCTTTTTTTTCTTTCTACAATCTGATGTATTCATTTTTCCCACATCACAGCCTAAAGTACCCCCTTATTTAAATCTTCTAAATGTATCCATTAGAGAACCAGGACCTGACAGCTCAGTCGTTCGCTGCATTAAGAAAATAGAGCCTGTGTCACAGTTTTTCTTATACTTTCCAGTATATTTTCACGGTGGCCCTTAGTCCTGTGTATGATTTTCATATGGAGAGGAGGGTGTTTGATTCAGGAGATCAGCTCGGGACATTCCTTACCGATGCAATCTGCCCCTCGACTATTTTTAGCCTGCTCACCTTTTGAACTTTTATGCGAAGTAAGTCAACAGATGTTTTCAAGCCTTTTCAGACTGTTATTTAGCAGTACTGGAAGAAAAAAAAAAAAACGACGCTACACATCCAACAACTCCACTTATCATAAACATAGATCGATGGCTGCTTAGTTAACATGTAAAGTGTTGTTGTTAGCATCATTTCTGTTTGCTTAAGTGACCTACATGAGCTGCTGGAGCCCTTCCCATGCGACTGTGTGACCTCCCGGTGCCCTCTTGCCCTAATAATCACACAGCTAGATGCTAACCGGCTCAGCTCGGCTTTAGAGGCACTCATGTGTTGGCTGTAATTTGGATTTCCCTTTTTTAGGTTTAATTCCATTCATACAACTTCTTTAAACATGGACACTGGATTTGCTTTTAACATTTGATTGATAAAGATGATTTATTTACTCCCTCGATCTGCTGCACTTCTGTCTATCCTGAATTAGAAATCCAGATCAAGGATGTAAGGATGGAATTTCGATCAAATCTCATCCTTTTACTTGCCAGGGGCCGTCTCCAGCGACACCAATTCAAGTCTCTTGTTTTCTTGTACTGAAGTTAACATGCTAACCAACTAGCCTCTGCCAGCTTCGTCTCGTAATTCCACTTTGTAATAGTGAGTCAGATATGAGAGGATGAGGAAGTAGTGGTGCCAGGAGGGTGTATTTTAACCTCTTGTCTTAACCCTAACACAACGAAGGCTTAAGCTCTTGGCAACTGACCATTATTACCACCGCTACCCGCTCCCGACTACGTAGAGAAAATAAAAACAAGAGTCAACCCTAGTGTTTCTTCACTGGGCTGGAGATCGCTCTGATGAAGTTTGATGCTGAACTGCTGTGAATGCCAACGTTCCCTATGTAGCAAGAGCAAAAACTTATATTTTCTTTAAAGCCATTTGCAGCAAATATGTAATTTAGACTTTGGCCTTTATGAATAAAACTTGACTTGTTCAGGATCTGCACATCTGGTCGGCAATTTGTAAGCAAAACATCAAATTAAGTCTGCACTTGTTTTGCAGGTACAGTGCAGTCTTCTGTGTTCAAACCATCTTGCCATTGTGCTACATGAGTGTCTGAGATAAGATAGCATAAGTTTACATTCAAAAGAATAAGCATCATTCTAGTACTTGTATTTCATTCAGCTGAGAAAATGTAAATGTGAATATTTTAGGGAGAAATAGAGCACAGTTTTAAGTTGGAGAAAATTTGAATACAAACTATAGATTTGACCTTAATGTTTTTGTTCCTCCATACAGGGGGAAATAATGTACAATATAAAACTGGTAAAAACAAACAGTTTGGTGTTAATTAGTAGATTAAAGCATCAGTATAAATTGTAGTGCACACAAGCTCAAGTTGAAATGGTGAACACAGGGCTGTGCATTTGAAATGTTCACACTAACCTCTTATCTGTGTATTGGTTGAATTTCTGATCAGACTCTAACCAGCGATTATTCTCTTCTTCAATCACATTCTGCAGAAAACAACAAAGATTCCCAGTACCCGAGGGTGAAAGTAAAGGTGGAACCCATGGAGGTGGACCCGCCCCCAGCAGAACTCACCCCACCTGTCTCTCACCTGCTGGCCTTCAGCACTTTAGGGGCTTGTGAGAAGAGGGAGCCAATGAGTAACCTCCCTGAGACGTTGGCCCGTCCCCAGAAAGATCTCTTCTCCCAGGACATATCGGTCAAAATGGCCTCAGAACTACTGTTCAAATTGTCAGGTATGTCCCTACAAGACGCATATCACTGTCGGGCACATACTGTTCTCTGAGCACACAGACACACACACACACAGACACACACACATCCATGCACAGCAACATGTCATCTTTTCCCCTGCAGCACCGCAGTATAAACCTTGGACAGGTTGTGATGCTGGACTATAAAACCTACATGTTTCCATTTCCGTCCTCTGGTGGCTCTGTAGTAAAGCCAAGGATATATGACATGTAATGACATCCTGGTTTTTACCTGTATGGCCCTGAAAGTGATACTGAGGCGGCAGACAGCTGTTTGTATTGCTAGATTAAGACAGAGCTTTGAGGAGTATCCATCGGGTCCCCCAGAGAAAATGCCCAGATATGAGTTTGTGTGTGTGAACAAGTGTGTGCGGGGTCGTGGGTCATGACCCCAGCTCTGTCCAGCCTCTGATTGCTTTGCTTAAATGCAATATAGAGAAACAAGCTCATGTTAAATCTCTTTTTCCTCCTCTTGCTCCTGTACATATTCACAGATTCACACATTGACAGTCTTTCTTTCCCACACACTCTTACACACTCGCACAAGGCCCCTTGGGGAGTGGTGTCTGCACAAATGCCCCCCACTCCCCTCCACCTTCTCCTCCTTTCTCTCATTCTCTCTCCCTCTCTCTCTCTCCCTTGACTCGTTTTCAGACATGCCGGCTCAAGCACACTTGGCTGCACACGCTCTCCCCCTGCACTTCCCCTCCTTCCTCCCTTTACATTTCTCCCGTGCGGCATCTCCATGGCAACGTGGAAAGAGACCTCTGTCCTTGGCGAGCAGTGTGACGGAGTGGGGTGTTCAGGGTAGGGGGGGGGGTGGTTTGGTGGGTTGTAGCGAGGGGGCAGAGGATAAGAAAGGTAGAGAGGGCACTGGGGTTACACAATATGCCCACCCAGGGAGTACAGGGCATCGCCAGCCTGGCAACAGCGACAACTGCCCCCTTAGAACTGGTTCTGAATGTGGGGGGGGGCTGGAACAGAGTAGGCTGCTGTCACACAATGAGCAATCAATATGAATTACCCAGAGCAGTAGGACCTCAGAGACACATCAGTGGCAAGGTCGCTCTGAACACTGAGATGGTTGCAGCTTTGAAATTCACTTCATTACATCGCCTTGAAACTCACACATAGCTTCATTCTCTGGCATTTTGTTTAGTGCTCTTTATATCTGAATACTGATATCAAATGGGCTGCACTAGCATTAGCTGGCCAACTATTAGTAGTAGTGGCTGATTTTACAGTTGTCACTTTACTAGCCACTTCGAAACCTCTTAAAATCATGTTTATTAAAGACAAAACCACTGTGAACAACCAGAAATGTCCGGTATGTAACAAACAGTCTGCTGTTTTTGACGAGCCTCAGCCAATCTCGAGCTCAGGTAACTTGCTTGGCGTTAGCACCTGCCATCACTGGCACACAGAGGTGGTCTTCTCCCTTTCCCATTTACATATGTGTCATTACAGACGCATGCAACACAAGCTCCATTTCCACACTTGCCTTTTGCGTTAATGGATATGCAGCCTCGGCTTAATGTGTGGCTGTGACCCTAGGATGGGTGTGATCTGAGGTGCCAGGAAGACAGGTGTGAACACTGCCCGCATCGTAAACCTAAAAAATATCAAAGATTTCTGGAAAAACACAAGCAATCAACACTTTTGGCTTGAGACTGTCCCTCACAGAAACACTGTTCCTGAAGTACCTCAAACGCAATGTTTGCATTTTTATCCTACGTCACAAAATAACATACACATGTCTGCCTACTGGCTTGTTTGGTTTGAAATGGTACGACAGAACCGACACCATTGTTACTGTGGCTACAGCAGTGTTTACAGCTGATAAGGACGCCTCTGGGTGAAGGGGGTTGGGGTTTTCGACACTCGCTCTAAGCGGTTGACCAATCACAAAGGAGTGGGCCAAATGACCAATCAGAGCAAACCCAGCTTCTTGGAAGCTGTCCAAGATTTAAAATAGAGCGTTTCAGACAGTAGGTTAAAAAAAAACAAAGGAGGCGCTGGAGCAGTATACAGTATGAGACAAATAATGTGTATTTTGAACGCTGCAGCATGTAAACCTATTCTAGTAGGACCCCAAATTAAAATTATGAACCAGTAAATGGCCAAAATATGGGCACTTTAATGTTTATTTGCTTGATTTACAGCAGCATTTTATAGTGGAGGCTCCCCGGCTAACCTGAAATAAAGAGCGTCTCCTCTAATGTTGGGAGAAATTATAACATTTTTATGAAATGTTGTTAATCGTCAGGTTGGATGTGATTCACCTCATCAAGTGACTGATCGATCACAGTATAATGCTCGCTTTAATGTGATTAATCCGAGCAGCATGTTGCAATGTCTGGAAAACCCGGCACATTTTTAACAAGTAGGAGAAAATGGCAATAAACAGTCCAGACCATTACAATCAGGCTGATGTGTAAGAAAAACACGCCAGGAAATCAGTTTAATAGTCACCATGCGTGGACACATTTTATTCATTCCCCTTTAAAGGTTGGGTTGTTTCTGAAAACACTTTTGTCTTTTTTGTTGAAATCCTCTTCACGTCGTGAAAGCCATCAATAAATAAAGTCATCTAAAAATAGGCGAAAAAAGCCCATGTGTTTGGCCCTTGCTGGACCGTAATAAAAATAAAATGTGTTTTGGAAATGAGGGCTGTTGGAAGGGAGTGGGATGTATCGGTTGCTTATTTTCAAAGTGTAGCCTGCTTGTACTATCTTTTCCAGGATTACCAACCCTAACTTTAAAGGGTACACATGTATAATACAATCCAACCAAGTAAAATACTGTTTCAAGCTTATAAACTTCATCATATATGCTGATAAAGTTCTGCAGCATTTTTAGACACCACAGTCAGTGGTCATGCTGTGTTAGATTAGGTGTTTTTAATAGTTTTGTTTCCTCGCTGACATTCAAGAGCATCACCAGCCACAGACACACGAGTGCCATCTGCGGAGTCAAATGCAGGGTCTTAAAAATGTTTTTCGTATTTTGAAAGTGTTGTTGGGCGAACTTTTCAGCCCACAGGTCGGCAGACCCACTGGAGAGACTCCCACCACTCCAGATGGCCAGCGCACCCCTGCTGGCTTAGCAAACCTGTGCTTTACAGGCCGAGCTAACTTAAAGAGATGCAGAAATCAGCCACATACATTGTGATGGTATTCATCTCAGATATTGACCTACATGTAGGAAGGTTTTTGGGAACTTACCAACAGACATTCAGGACTTATAATATATTCAGCATTCAGCATTAACATTTTTTTCTTGAGTTTGGAAATATTCGTTTGACGAAGGAAGTTTTCCATTTCTTAGCTTTTTTTTAGCTATCAACATCTTAGTCTTTAGCAGCAACAGAAGCTTCGCAGTTTTCATTGAGATGTTTGAGTTGTTATCATGTGACTTGATTAATTATGAAAACTACATAATGACTCCATATGTTGGGTTTGCAAAACAATACAATGATTAATTGGTTATGAGAGAGTGTAAATAATCATTATTGTATAGCTGATGAGGCATTATTTTATTTTTTCAGAAAAAGTCAGCAAAGCCAACAACCACAGAGACGGTAACATGGTGGGAATAAACAGGTGAGTCAGTTAAACTGCATGTGTCATTCCTCTTTATCCTAATTTTGTAGTCACTTTTATAATCAGCAACTTTTTTTGTTTTTCTAATTAACTACTGTGTGTGTTAATATGACCATGTCTCTGTGTTTCAGTCCGTTCTTGGATGAGTGCTTCAGACAATCACCCTTTAACCTGCGCTCCAAGAGCTCTTCTCCCGCAGAGGCCAGCTCCTCGACCAGGGCAGTATTCCATGGTAAGACACATGTAAAACACTGATGTAAAAGAACACACACACGCACGGCTGGGATCCAGGGTGGCAGCAGGGGTACATGAACAAGAGAGTACAAGGCAAGAGATGGAGGGGCCTTACTTTGCTCGTATCGTGTCTTAGAGCTGCACTGAATCGTTGATAAATGGATTAGCTGTTCTACAGAAAATGTATTAACAATTGTTTTGACAAATGATTAAAAGCTTTGGTAATTTTCTTCAAGCTGACCAAATATGTAATTAAACATTTAATTTGAAAGGGAAAATTCTGCTTTTATTCTTTGATATACTGTGTATACGTCTAAGCAAGTTAGTGCCTTTTTAAAAAACAATATTCTATGTTCTTATAATATGCAATAAGGAAAAGAAAGTAGATGGCAGTTAGGTGATGTTTCAGTGGATTTGCTTATGTTATATTAATGTTCCAAAGTCTTCTGCAGCAACAAGGGAATAATTAAATACCAACCACCGACCCTGCTGCTTCATTCATAGTACAGTGTCTTCAAAGACAAACATCCCTGTTTTGTCTCACTGTAGCTCTGAGAAACAACTGATTATAATGCAGTGATGCTTATTATACACGCACGCACGTGGGCATGCTTTAGCAGACCCTCCCTCCCTGCAAACTCTCAACACGCTAAATCTCACCCACTCACACAGAAGCTTTGTAGCTGGGCGAACTACAAATAAAGACATTGTTGTAAACGGCCACAACTAACCACCCCCAACTTTACACGGTCTCACCCTCATCTCCGGTAAACCTTCCCCCCCACCTGTTTCATATTAAGAGCTCCACCCGGCCTATCTGCACTCTCACGCATTTCCCCAACCTGAAGGCCTCTGCCCAGGGCATCCCCTGTCTCTCCCTCCTCCCCCCTTCGCTGCCATTCCAGAACTTCCTCCATGTTCCTTTGGCAGGGAGAGATCCGGAGGTTAATTAGCTTGTGCCAGCTTTGCCTGTCCCTCTGCCAGTTAATGAAAATCTGATTGGCTTCTGGGTGTCAAGAGTGTCCTGAAAGTTAATTCGCCCAGCCCACCTCCTTTTTCCCGTGTGTGTTTAAGCCTCAGATCAAGCCTCTGCTTCTTTTTCTTTTACTGTTGTACAGTTTTATTCCTGTCTCTCCCTCAAATGCGTCCATCCACACCTCTTTTCCTCAGCGTGTCTCTGTTGTCCTGTTTTACATTTTCCATGTCCCAAATGCTGGTAAACAACATTTCTAGTTGCAGCAGACTCAATTGAACTGATTTTCTGTGCATTAGTCGACATTAGCTAATAAGATGAAGCCAGAGACATTTACTGTGACACATTTTGGACCCATTATCCAAAGGTTTGGCCAAATTTATTTATTATTTCATTTGTGTAAAATGCCTTGAAAATGTCAAAACTAAATTGCTATGTTAATGTATGTATAATTATAGAACAATCTTCAATCTTGGAGTTTGTGCTGTCCTGCCAGTAGCTTAACTGGTGATGATCTTCTGCAATATCTGAAGTAATCTGGTCTTGTGGCAAACGGAGCATTTGCCCAACAACTACTACGTCAGGCTAATATTTTAAAGTGTGAGCACTTCCATTTAAGTGAGAGAGACAGAAACAGCGAGTAAGAGCTTGTGACGAGAGGAGTTTTACCATCTTCTCCCTCCAGCCCGGGGTTTATATCTATTCTTCATTTCTTGTTTGTGTCCCTCGCTCTCCAGCTCTAATAACACTAATTAAACCATTACCCACTTCGAGGCCCACACCAAACCCTAATTGGCTTAATCATCAGTGTGTTTGCCAGGTCGTGGCCTCGAGTCCCAGCCGTTTGGCTTCTTGTCACCTTTCGCGACCAAGCCGTCCCCCAGTCTCTCATATGTGAATCAGGGCAAGTTAATGCTTTTATGGCTTATTCTGAGAATCCAAGCCGTGTAAGGTCTCGGGTTCTCAGAATAAGCTGTGCACAGACAATGATTATGGAATAAACACAGTGTGAATGGCCGGTCGTAGTCGGATACTAGGCCACCGTCACGGCAGATCCCTTCTAATGCAGCAGGTCAGGAAGTTCACGACTCGCAGGTTGACCGAGGTCAGAGGAACTCAAGTTTGTTGACACGGCTCACGTTATGACACCTTTGCCACTTAGACGGAGCCACAAACATACACATTGCCTCTGCTTATTACTTATTTAGTTTAAAGACACGTGCTGATGTACTCTGGCCTATTTGCATGGCTTTACAATCACGCAAACGCACACACACACACACATACACATGCCCTCACTCACCCCTGTTACAGTGGTGCGTCACAGCTCTGCTGCAGACAAGACTCACATGACAACTGATTAGGCTGCAGCAGAATGGTTAAAACTCGTGCTGCAACTCACGCTTATTTCCAGTATTCATTTATTTGCTGATAGATTTTTTTCTTTATTAATCAATTTGTTTCTTTGTGCATGAAACATCAGAAAACAGTACAAAGATACTCAGTTTACAATGATGTTTAACAGAGGCAGGACATTCTTACACCAGAGAAGCTCCAGTCGGTGAATATTCAACATATTTGCTTGGTAATCTATTTAAATGATGTGATAATAAAACAAACAAAAAAGTCTGCGATTTATTTTCTGCCCACTAATTAAGCAACAGATTATTTTAGCGGAGTTAAAACTGTTATACCACAGTTGCCTCCACTCATTTAAAATTTCTCTGGTCCATTTCTTGTGTCTTGGAAACCAAAGTTCCAACAAAAACACTATGAAAATACCATGTAATTATGAATCTTTCAAATGGAGTTTAAACGAGCTGAATCTCCTGAAAGTTAAGTTCGTAAAAAATATTGTTTTGTCTGAGTCTATGTCTGAGTTTGGGATTTGTTTTGAGCTCTCAACTGTACTTTGTGGCTCCCGTTCGTATACTCTCTCCGTAGCGTGTTCTCTGAACAATTTAGCCAATAAGTGAAAATCCTGCCTCCATCTGAACAAGTTGTACAGCACAATGATAAATGTACTGCATTCTTTTTTTTTTCTCGTGAATTACTCCTTACATCCTGGGGTTTAATTCAAAGCAGGAACTTCGATTCTTCAGAGTCTATCAAACCATTTTGAAAATACTCTCACTCGCAGTCTTTCTTTGACTATAGGATGGTGAAGGAAAAGGAGGTGATATATACAATGAGAAGAGCTACAGCGGTGCACATATGCTGCAGGCTTTAGAGCAGGGGTGGAGAACTTCTGGCCTCCGAGCCACAAACGGCCCACAGGACAATTCATAAATACAAAAACAGCAACTCAGATGTACAAAAACTCTCATGGCTGAAGTTTTTCTCTCTCCCTGCAATGAAAGAAAATAGCAAAACAGTGAGATGAACATGCCCTTCGGCTGGATAAACATGTCATGTTGCTTTATGGCGACGGTGAAGAAAAGTTGATGGAGAATCTCGTGTTTTGTAGGAGAAAAAAACAAATTATTATCTTTTGGTTGAAGTAAAAGGTCAATTTGTAAAGTTTGAAGGAGCCAATCACTTTGATGAAACAAATCTGGAGCTTCATTGCAGCTGAACTCCAGTGCCAAACAAGCATCTTTTAGAAGACGACACTCTGACAGACAGTTTACATTTTACACCAATATTCCAACATTAATGTCATTATGTGCTTGACGACATGTGCCCTGAGCTATGGCGTCATTTTATAAGACACATAGTACAGTTCTATTAATCTTCTTCTAGAGACCTAATCTGTACATTTCCCACACTGTTGAATTACTCTTTTTCTATTCCTTTAGGAAACATGAGTGAAGAAAACAAGAATTAAAGATTGTATCACTTGAGCTGTTTAACTGATGATTAATCTCATTACGGGGGGATGAAATGAGGGTGTTCCTGTGGCCCAGTGGTTAATACACAGACCATAAACTGTAATCACAGTTGGTTCAGACCTTTGTTATCTTTATTCTCTTCCTCTGTTCTATGTCTCGGTCTACTTTTTAAAATACCCCGACAAATACCTTTTTTTTTTTTTTTTTTTTAAATGTAATGAACTACTGTAAATTTACACAGTAATGTCGGTCAGTACGTGAGAACATACCACAGCAGTGTGTTACGGTTTCAACATCAATACATATTGAACTTGGGTTACTTTATTTTATAGCAGCTTGACTCCACAGCCTTCCTTCCACCTGCAGATGCTTTAATGGATGACTCTGTCCGCAGTGACTGATGAGTATTTTTTGTGTGTGTGTGTGCGTGCTTGCGTGTGTGTGTGTGTGTTTCCAGATTCAGAAAAGGATGATGGTGAGCCAGGGAACGGGATCGCTCAGTGGAGACTAAATGAACAGCTCTTTCCCTGTCCGATCTGTGGCAAGGTGTTTGGACGACAGCAGACTCTTTCTCGACATCTGTCTCTACACACAGGTAAGCACACACACACACACACACACACCTTCATTAGCTTATACGCACACCCCTGCGGTGCGCTGGCCATTCATTTGCATGTTTTTAGGAGGGCATAGATGTTGTGTGTGAGCATGTGCTCGCTGGTGCTGGCCACGATAAGTAAATAAGGTTGACTAGACCAGATTACCCTTACTTTAAAGAGATTACTGCCATGATTAGGCTCACTGGGAAAACTGCCCTTCTAATTACCCTGATAGAAGGATGTCTCACAGAGTATCACACACACACACACACACACACACACACACACACACACACACACACACACACACGCACAAACATAACTTCTAACGCCGCTACAATTTGGTCCCTCTCAGACATGGGAGACCTCCTCAGGATGAAGCTTTACACTCTCCTGAGTCCTGATTATTACACCGGCTTCCCAAACTTATGTTGTCTTTGGTCCCAATTGATCCATTCTACCCCATTACTGTCTTCTGTAATCCCTCTCTCGTTCCTTATTAGGAAGAGAAATTAATGAATACCATTTCATCTGAAGCAAATTAATGATGGATTAGAAATTAATGCAGCCTAGTTGGTAGAAGCAGACCAAATCACTAAGTGCACAAATGGAGACTCGTGTTCAAAATGCCCCCACACAATTGGACATGCTCTCACATTTTGCGTGCACACACCACAGGACACACACACACCATCTGAGCGTGTTGGCTGTGAACAGCTTGGCCACACCACAGAGAGCAGAAGCAGGGGCATATGTCAGTGTGATGGTCTTTTTGGTTTCCCCGGCGACATAAAGGTTGCCTGGCTCCATGTCCTTGGGGCAAATGGTGTGTGTGTGTGTGTGTGTGTGTGTATATATGTGTGTGTGTGTTTGAGTGTGTTTGATGGGGAATTAAGAAGATGTGTTATTATGTTGATTTGTTTTGGGATAAAAATGGAAGATTGTGTTTGTGCATTTCAATTTTTTTTTAGTTTAGTGCTATTTGCATTTTAAGCTGTTCAAGATGTGCCTGTTGGTGCGTGGCGTCTTTACACAGCCGCCACTTCTCAGTCAACAGAGAGAGATTTCTACATTTATAGTTGGACTAGTCACCATTAAACCATTCAAAATGTACCTTTTGGTATGTGGTGTTAAACAAATGGCACAAAGCAGCATTTTGTGATGCTACCCCATCATCAATGTGATTATGTGACGTGCCTGTTTGAGGGATTAGGGTTCGGGTTGGTCTCTGCATCTCCAAGGGATCATTAGAAAAAGAGCCACCATGTTTGAAGTCGATTGGATAAGCGCTTGTTGAGAAAATCGAAGGAGAGACAGAAAGACAGCAAGTCAGACAGAGCTTTCTAAATTTATTTGTAGGATATTGCTCCGAAATCAGGTGAAATTATGTTCAAACACGTCTCGAGTTATTACCATCTTGTGACTCTGAAAAGTTGATTTTGTCTTCCTCTTCCCGGGATCAGAGTTACAGCTGGGGTCAGGGGACGGTGAGGCAGGGTGAGGCATTAAGTAATTAGGTTTAAGCTTGCTTTAAAGGCTTGGTGGCTGAGGGCAACTTAATGAAATATCATCTGAGGTAATGTTAACACTCACCCTGGGTCTTGTGTCTGTGTGTGTTGTGTTGCAGAAGAGAGGAAGTACAAGTGTCACCTGTGTCCTTACGCCGCCAAGTGCAGGGCTAACCTCAATCAGCACCTGACCATCCACTCTGTCAAGCTGGTCAACACGGACGCTGAGCAGATCGTCAGCGCCGTTACAGCCGACTCTGCTGAGCGCAAGAACTGCCCCTACTACTACAGGTAGTAAGAACAGAAGAAAACACCACTCTGACCTCTGCACTGTCTCAAACCACGACTGGAGATGAGAAAGGAGCCTGGTCACGGCATTTTGGATCAATTTCTATCTGCTGTTTGATGTCCAATTAAACCCTAATTTATTTCTTTAATTAATTTTTCCACAACTGCTCTGTTTTATGTGTCTATTTTCTATTGCTGTGAGCCAGTTATTTGGAAATAAAAGACATTCTGGGAAATGTGCTTATTGGCCCAGAGTTGAATCAATATCCCACTCATTATCTGTTTGTTCAATTTGAATCTACAGTCAGGAGACAGTTGGCCTATTTATCACAGCTATTAAAAGTTAGAGAAGCATTTAACTGTGCTCAGTTGTAAGGTTAAAAAAGTGGTGGAAATACCTGCCTGTAAATGCAGCTATAAATCTCATTGATTAAACATTATCTCTTGTGACAATTGATTGCATTGAAACTAAGTCCGGGTGATATGAAACTCCTAATTGGTTTTAATGATCTACCTCTGATTTGTAAAATGTTTTGTAAAATGAGTCACTCAGGAGCAAAAATCAATCTTTAAACTTAAAATAAATAATAAAATTGACATTTACTATGGTAATTCATTTTTTTTGATTTTGATAAAGTCTTTGGCCATGTAACCCAGCTCTATTGTAAACTTCACAGTGATGTCTCCTAAGAGACTTTAAGATATTTTTGTTGATTTAATTTTGAATTCTGACCACACCCAGGCAAACAGTCTCACTATGACAGCTTCTTGGCTGTAGCTTCATATACTATACACTATTTTATGGAGAGAGTATTACCAGGCCTCTTATCTACATCTTGACAATATTGCAAATATATTTCCCCAAACTATCTCCACAGGAAAACCGTAATATTTCAGTTAACTTTATCAGTTTATAAGCTGCAAATCAGCTCTGAACCAGTTTATAATTAATGCAAACATAATGTCACACTAAAGCTGACTGGCCCCCGTCTCACTCTCACCATCCTCCTTCCTTTTTCCTCTCTGTTTTCTGTCCAGCTGCCATGTGTGTGGATTCCAGACGGAGCTGAACGCCCAGTTTGTCAGCCACATGTCGCTCCATGTGGACAAGGAGCAGTGGATGTTCTCACTCTGCTGCAGCGTCTGCGACTACGTCTGCATGGAAGAGAATGACATGAAGAGCCACATTAGTACTGGACATGCAGGTACACATTCTTCAATAATGATTGGCAGCCTCCTGGTTCTGAGTGACGGCATCAATAGTCAATCAATCCTGTCAGTGAAAGGAAGATCCAGTTATTCTACATCATATTTTTTCAGTGAATCAATGAGCTGCTTTGTCTGTAAAACACCCAAAAAATGTCAGACGCTATTTCTTCAAGCCCAAGGTGACATCTTCCTTATTACATATCACAAAGAAAAGTATCATCCTCTTCACTACTGAGGAGCTGGCACTAGACCATGGTAGGATTTTTTAATAACCTTAAATAATAAAATCAGTAAATCCACTTCCCATTTTATCTGGAGTGTAATGTTGCAGTGTTCTCAAACACATCCTTGATTCAAAACCCAGGAAAATGATTTCCTGTGAGTTAAATTACTCTCACATGATTGAGTAGGTGGTAGCTCACACATTGTGGCTCTTGTTCGCTGCTCAGAATAGAAATACAGTGCATTGTTAGGACAGTGACACATTTTTCTATTGTTTTAGCCCTGCACTCAATCGTTGACGGAGGTTAAAAAGCTGGTTTTCAGCTTTAAGGGTTTGAAGTTACACTGCAGTTTTTATGATGATTTTACAGACTCAGGCCTTTGGTGGCAAAATGTAGGGCACAAAGGCCTTTGAGGGGAAATTAAAGGATTTGGAGATTAATTTATAATAATATACTTTCATATCAAGTATTTGAACAGTGAACATATATCAGCAAGGACGCTGTGAAGTGGAGACATAACCATGTAAGAGTAATTTACTCTTGATAAACACACAGTTCAGTATCAGTTCAGAGGACACAGGGAAAGATGCACAGCAGAATTGGGTTTCACAAACAAGCCTCCTCCTCCACTCGACCTTCTCTGGACTTTTAAAGCTGCAGGTCTGAACCTCTGTTGGTCGATATGAGTGTTTTTGTCTAAACAGCTTTGCCTGGTTTATTGCTGACGTTTTGTGCTTTCGCTGCTCCTCACTGTATGTGTGCGCATGTTGGCTCCTTGTGTGGATGTGCGGGTGGGTGGGATAGTCCGGCCCAGACAGCTGAGGGGTCTTTCAGAGGCCACAGTGGCCTTGTTTATCTGAGAAGGTTGGCCCTTATCGTGCCTGAGGGGGAGAAAAATCAATAGGCCTTGGGTCCTTTGGAGACAATCTGGGTTTACGATGCCACTGTGGCCATCTTTTAAGTCTCTCAGCCAGGCTTGGCATTTATCTCAGTCTCGCACAAGATGGACACCAGCAGAGAACACACAAGAGCGTCTCTCATAGTCAACTTAATTTTTTTTTTTACAAACATGCATTTTATTTTCTGCATGTGAGGATTTTGATTTGTTAAAGCCCAGCCCTGTGTGTCTGACCTTAGGAGGGTCAGGTGGACACAGCAGCATTTAGAGGTAACCCTGACAGACTGTAAAAGCCTGGTTATCTGGTCAAATGCGTGGACACGCCCAGGCGAGAGATGGCAGAGCTCAGCAGGTGTTGCAGTTCAAGCAGACCCCCTGTGAAGTGCGGAGTCTGCTCAGGGAGTGAGGGTTGGTTGGGTGCCCTTCTCAGTGGGGGGAGAAGGTGGTGAATTATGTGACAGTATTCCTTAATATCTGCTCCTGGATTCTCGGGAAGACGAGACTTCCGCTTCTTCATTTTCGGTCCTATATCGTGAATGCTGCCGTGCTGTCTTTTTAGTTGAGGTATATTTCAAGGTCGAGGCCCACTGGTTCAGTGTCTTTTTTTTCCTCCTGCTTTTGCTTACATTCTGTGGCATTAACCTTTTAGATAAAGTAAGAAAAGGCAAGTAGATGCTAAATACTGCAGCAGTGGAGATAAAAGCTTCCTCAAGCTGGTTCAATACTGTATTCAGGCTGCAGCTAAGACTGTGCTGCGGATGACCCTGGTATATTTAGAATTGATTGAAGCCAGTTAATCATGTCTTCTCCTACTGAACAATCCCTTGTATCCAAAATCATGAGCATAGCGTGCGTGCAGTCCTGTATTTTTTAGACTCAGCCGTGTGTGTGTGTGTATTAAAAAGATAGGTGAACCATTTCAGGATCCGTGTAGCCTTTTCTCCCTCCTTTCACTCCCTCCTGAGTGAATGCCCTTTGTTGAGCTGTGCCCCGAGATGCTCCCGCCATCTTAGCTCCTTCGGCCATGACCCGCACTTCTCACCCCTCTTGCTCGCCCCCCTCCCCTTCTAATTCCCTCTCTTCCCAGTGAATTGCAGACTTAGAGAAGGGGGATCAATAAAAGCACACTGCATGTTGATTGGACTGGCAGCAGGTCCTCAGACAGAGCACATGACTGTCGAGGCTGCCTGCTTCTGTTCTGTTTGTGTGAATGTCAATGTGTGGTGCACATAACGATGAGGATCTTGAAACAGATTTCTCCAGGTTTTTTTAAAATATCTTTCTCCTGGGTTATTCTAAAGCTGTGGAACTGATTCAGTTTTCGCATAACATTGTATTTCCATTATAATAAAAAAGGATTTCTACCTTTCTGTCCTTTTGTCTCCAGGTTTAAATTCAAGAAGTCCCCTCAGCGAGACCAAGAGCACTTCCTCGTCCCTCTCGGCCCTCAGCGATTCACTCAACAGTTCGGAAGGTGGAGACCTCGCCCACGGTAACGAAGAACTCAAGAGCCTGCTTGCCCCGCCCTCCTCCACCGGCAGCCAGTCCAGCTCCGGAAGCCACTCGGGATCAGGAACTGAGGACAAGTCTGACAAAGGCAAGAAACCATTTTTCATTTAATAATTTTAAAGCTCCACAAAACTTAGCCATACTGGGTAATAATACAAAGATAGGGGGTCAGGCGAAAACATGAATGTTCACTCACTACAGCTCCCTACAAAATATACCAATTCATCCAGAACGTTACATGTTGAGTTCATTATCGTAATTGCGTGTTTTGAATAATTGTTTCTTGTTCCATTAGAGAGGCACTTCGTCAATTTTGACTCAGGACGACTGATGTACTTGTCAATAGGAGCAGGCTGGGTTTTATCACGTCTGACACCTGTTTTTCATTCTGACATAAACAGTTTTGCATCTGTCGATCAACGTGCCCACTCAGACGTTCTCCAAAGTTTTTATCAAGGGCCTGACAGAATAAACTGTGGATAACTCCGGAGCAACTCACACGCACATCCTGGCACCCCAGAAAATTTCACAAGATCATCCAGAGTTCAGTGCATGTCTGAAAGCAGCTTGATAAAATGGTCTCAGGGGTTATCCAGAGTCGTCCGGGAAGACTACAAATGTATAATAACAATCAGTCTTGCCGAGTCTTAAGTTTAAACAGACTCTGCTTAAGAAAATCACAAACCCTTAAAAAAAAAACCTGACTCTATCTTAACTCACCCTCTTATCCTCCTGCTGCTCTCTGCAGGCTTTGAGTGCGTCTTCTGCAACTTTGTGTGCAAGACGCGCGGCATGTACGAGCGGCACCTCCAGATCCACCTCATCACGCGGATGTTCGAGTGCGACGTCTGCCACAAGTTCCTCAAGACGCCCGAGCAGCTGCTGGAGCACAAGAAGTGCCACACCGTCCCCTCCGGAGGGCTCAAGTAAGGAAAGCAAGTACAGACAGAGGTTCCTAACTCCGCCCATCCCTCCCCCCTCCCTCACCCTTCACCCGTTCAACTCACCGCAACCAAAAACACCGACGTACAGCAAGTGCACGTTCATAGAGCAACTATAGAAGTATTCAATTTGGCTTCATTTCGATAAAATTGAAAAGTTATATGTACGAGTTTCAGGCATTCTCCTAAATGCACCATTAAAATATAAAATAACCAGCTGATTTTATCATTGTTCTTTTTAATAAGAGCTTGATTTTTTGATGCTGGTAAACTAAGCTCCTTAATAAGGTAGAAACACAGAAACATGGTCTATTTGAAGATTGTTCTCATTGTGTCGTGAATCAGTTAACCTCCCTTTTAATGTTCATTATCTGCAGCCAGCAAACGAAGTGATACAAGCTGTAGTTGTGCTCGCAGTCTCTCTCTTGTCTCTTGGCAAGTGCAACTTATTAGACAGTAGTCTGTGGGCCTGCAGTGGCGGCTCTGAACATAAGGGAGAGTGGAAAGGAGATGGAAATTGGCTTCCCCTCAGGGTCTGTTGTTCCACTGCCCACAGCTAACAACCATGCCAAAGCAAAAATATCTGATGGAACCTGCATTTCAGAAAGTCATTTTTCCCCCCCAATACAGATCCTCTGTATATTCTACTGTGTATTATGTAAAATGTGTTGGCACATGAAGAAAACAATCATTTGGAAGCGACTGCAGACACTCTCTAAACTCAAATGTCAGATGATTTACATTTGTAACATCATAGACTGGACTCAGACACAAGTCGATCCAAACTGAAATACAACAAAACTAATGCAGGTTTTCAAGCCTCAGACATCTAATGCACAGAATCCATCTTTTGAAAAAGACTCAAAGGGAGAAGCTTTTAAATACATTGTCCAAATGGACTGGATAAAGGCCTTCAGAATGGCTCTCAGAGAGCAAAAATCTCAGCCAAGAACCAATAGTCCCTTTATGAAACCACATTTAAATTCACTCGATTTTCATCAAGACCCGTGAATGATTCTCTAAGAAGACAACAAAAACAAACAAATGAAGACAAAACGATAACAGAAACACTTTATCTTCGCAGGTTCCTTAAATTTAGACAAGTCTCATATCTCTCAGGTTATCTCAGCGACTTATTGGTGGATGATGATTCACTTTTCAGACCTAACACAAGTGCACAGGAGAACTAAATAAATTACAAATTGTTTCCAGCACATGAATGTCAGTTCGAATGCTGAGGTTTCCTAATCTAAAGATAAGAAATAGTAACAAGAAGTAAAGAAAGAAAACATTAATACACACAATTGCACACATTGAAGAAATAGATGAGACATGAGTATTTTTGCACATTTTTTTCTTTATTAAGATCCATGAGTTATTCCCTGGGAAGCTCCATCTATCAATTTTAGGAAAAGTGATAAACACATGAACCTGCATATTAACCACAGTGATGTTATTTTATAACTTAATGCAACCTTATTTCTATTTAGCTCTTGTCCCCTCCCATGCTTCCCTCTCCATCTCCAGTCCCCCAGGAGCCTTTGTTGTACTGTGACACGTTTATGTCCCATTTCAGGCCTGTCAAGCGAACGTAAAGCCCATCTGTTGACCTCAACACCCACAACACACACCGATCATGTTCTTAGTCCAATAACAATAATGTATTCTCACACATTCAGGGTGGGGTTTGAGATAAAAACAATACATGAACACATTTTCCCTAAAGGTTAAAGAAAGAAATCGCACATGTAGAGCATTTTGTAAAGATTCATTTCAAGTAACACCAACCATTTCTTTATTGTTTGGTTTGAGTTGTTCTCATATCTCCAATCCGTACATTTGCAGACCCATCGAGTGTCATTATGATTATCGCCTCATCTCGTCATAAACAAAGATCTGTGTTCCACATCTTATTTCTGTGTGGTCATCGGTGGAGTTAGGATGTTTGCAACAGTAGCATTTCACTGAGCGTAAACCAGGAATGCAGCAAAGTTACACTTCTATTTATTACACAAATCCTGTAGATAACAGGGACACAAACACACAAGATGCCCAGTTGTGGCCCCAAAGATATTCACATTATTATTCTATTAGTCATTAATTTGAGGTCTCGCTTCTAGCTGTAGTGTGTGAGTGAATAAATAAATGTAAAGGAGGGTTTGTAACAGTTTTAAATGTCTCTTCTGTCTGCTGTGAATGTTTTTGAAGCCAGATTGATTTCTTTATGGCAGTATTTTAAAAGGGAGATAAACAGGTTGTGGCTATTTTAGATTCTTTTCATTCTACAGAGGAGAAAGAGAGTCCTTTTGATATTCTTTGTATTTAACTTTATCTGGAATCTGCCTTAACACAATATCTCTGCTGTATTGTTGAATTCTGCATAGGGCTGGTTTTACAGTCGTTTGATTTATGTAAGCCACATGTATATTTACTGAAAACAACAGGCAGGTTTAGCCAAATTGTAAAAGTAAAAGTTAATGGATGTTAACAGGAAATTGACTCAAATTTCCTGACCTCAAGTCCAGAACAAGATGTTTT
Source organism: Limanda limanda (assembly GCF_963576545.1). Lineage (NCBI taxonomy): Eukaryota > Metazoa > Chordata > Actinopteri > Pleuronectiformes > Pleuronectidae > Limanda > Limanda limanda. The sequence goes on from NC_083637.1 coordinate 10,811,247, forward strand.
GTCCCAGTCTGGCGTGTATACACTTGAGCAATGTGAAGTGTTTTTATATATGTCGGAGTGTGTAGAGAGGGAGAGAGGGCCTTGACCATTTTTCGAGGTTTTTCTGAGGTGATTCTGTTCTGCAGGGTTTGTGAAGCGCTTTGGGGCCCAGAGCAGATGAAAGGTGCTATTTAAATGTAAGTGCCACTCCATTCCTTCATTTCCCTTCATGTCCTTCTGCTCCGATCCTTTCTCCAGCCTGTCAACCCTCCTCCTCTCCCTCCCACACACACACACATATATACACATACAGCTGATCCCCTCAATTCTGCCATCATTAAACTGCCACACATACCACCATGAGCACACAGAACTGTATATTATACACACTTTTCCTTTTTCTGTCCTCCTCCTTTTCATCATTTTGTGTTATTCAATTTCAAGTTGTGCTAGGTGGTTGTGAAACGTACACTTTGCCAACAACTGTCTTTTGCTTCTGTGTGTGTTGTGTCCCCCTCCCTGCTTCCCTTTCGTTGCATTACCCAGGTGCCCTTTCTGCATCTACTCCACCAATCGTCCAGCGGCCATGGAGTGCCACCTTAAGACGCACTGTAAGATGGAGTACCGCTGCCGCATCTGCCAGGGACTGTGGCCCGACCAGGCTTCATTGGAGGCCCACATGCGCGGGCACCGCCTGGGCAACCACTACAAGTGTGAGCAGTGCGGCTACTTGTCCAAGACGGCCAATAAGCTGATCGAGCATGTGCGTGTGCACACGGGCGAGCGGCCCTTCCACTGTGACCGCTGCTCCTATAGCTGCAAGCGCAAGGACAACCTCAACCTGCACAAGAAGCTGAAGCACGCGCCGCGCCAGACTTTCGGCTGCCATGAGTGCCCTTTCACCACGACTCACCCTTTTGTCTTCAGCCGCCACCTCAAGAAACACCAGAGTGGAGGAGCGGGGGGACTGGACGAAGGCTTAGGAGGAGAGGAGGAGGAAGAAGACGAGGAGGAGGCAGGAGAGGAGGAGCTGCCTTTCGAGGGAACATCGCCGGGGGGCTCGTCGTTGCAGAAGAGTCACGAGAAGTTCCTGTTCGGCGGCGGAGGAGGAGGAGGCGGCAGCAGCGGAGGGAGTGGGAGTAACAGCCCCCTCATGAGTCTAACAGCGTCCCAGGCGCTCCAGTCCGTTGCCCTGTCGTTCACTCTGGGCAAATCCAAACACCTGGACGCCAAAGGTCCTCTGCACCGCTTGGTCAGCGCCAACCGCAACAACGCCATGAAAAACCCCGGCGGCTCCAGCAGCATCAGCCCCTCCCTCTTCCTCCCCTCCTCCCGCCACGTGTTCGAGCAGTACAGGAACTGCGACCGGGCGCACCTGATCCCCCTCACCACCCTGTTCACCCACAACAGCCGCTTCACATTCCGCTCGCACCTCCACTCCAGATGGCGGCCGGCCACAACTCCTCTCCTCTTCTCCTCCAACTCGGCCTCCCCCTCCCGCTCTCCCCCCTCACCCACCTCCCACAAACACTCCTTCCTGGCCTACCTGGGACTGATGGAGAGGGCCAAGACTGTTTGACCTCGCCCTCCTCCTCCTCTCTCGCTCGTTCCCTCACTCCTCGGACGGTGGCGTGAATGACACTAGACCACTGCATCGGGAGCAACATCTTTTCCAATCAGACCAGCAGAATAAGCTGGACCAGACAAACTTATTAAAGAAAAGAGAAAAAAAACATTTATAAGAGAAAAAGGCTGTACATGCTAAAAAAATGCATTTATATCAAAAAGCTGCTTTTCTTATCAGTTCTATCAATTGAATTATTACTACTTCAGCTACTACTCTCTATTACCTTTTTTGTTTTCTGTTTTTAAAAGTCTGAATGACCTGGACCCAGTTGCATTATCTAAGGAAACTAACATATCTCAGTTTTATAGATCTTTTTTCTTTAGTCGTTTGATGAGATAAAAAGTTGAAAAAGACGAAACAAAACTTGCAAGTGCTACATTTTAGTGCATTTTTGTCTATTGCTATTATGCATCGAAATAGCATGCCTGTTTCTGTGTTCCAACTAGCTTTGACGTCATTAGGAAGCTGAAGTCGAGATATCCTGAAGTGTTAGCGGTGCGACCGAACCAATGAAACGGCATGCTTTTCATTGGAAAAGGCACGTTTCCAAAGCAACGCCTCAAACCACGCACTTACCTTATTTATCAATCTTGTACATAGTTTTGTAGCCCCTCCCATCTTTTTGATTTCTGTTGGTCTTTTGTATAATGGTGAAACCATTTTATGCATAGCTGCTGCCTGATATCACTTCTGTCTCAGAACATTTCTTATTTTCAAGGGTTACAATCTCATTTAAATGTTTTTGGTGTAAGCTAATAGAACAGAAAAAAAGCTTTGATTATGTAAATATTCAAATCTGTAAATTGAATATATTCAAAAAGACCCAACAGCGCCAAGAAACATTTTTATTTCTAACAATTAGACTAAATATAAATGTTAAATCCCTCAGACGACGAATACGCCATCATGTTCTTCTGAGACCAAGTGGATATCAGCGCAGGTTCTTATGCAGAACTGTGTCTCACACACCTGTACTTAGAAGAGATATATGAGATAACTGTTTTGTGGTGGTGACCGGTGTGGGTCAGCGAGCTGCCCACAGCCAAGGTCACCACAGGCCGATTCAATGGTGCTTTTTTGAGCTTTTTGTAATTTTTTGTGTACAAAAAAATAGAAAAAAAATCTGTTCCAAAATGACTTGAATGAATGTATTTTGGTTTATGTACATGGAAAAAGGAGCGACGCAGAAGTGTGAGCAGGGACGTCTTCTGTGCCGGTCGAGGCGGGAAAGTCGGTGTGTTTGGTGGCCTTCTGTGTCCTTTTCTTTGGTTTTTGTCATTTTTACATTTTTTTACTGAGCCTTTTACATCATAATAAAACGTTTTTCTACTAACATCCATAGTGCACCTATCGGGATGAGAGAAAAGAAAAAGCTCCTGTAGGTGCGACGCTGAAGCGAAGCCGTTCACACGTGCCGCATTAGATGGCTTCCGTTGGTCTGGCTGACACGGTACTGCTCGAAACGCTCCCTCCTGTCGACCTTTTGAGTTTTTATTGCACTTACTGTAGCTACACTTCAAGCCAAAAGCACTTAAATCTTTTATTTTCCTTTTTTTTATTTTTTTAAGTGCAAACTTAGATCCACCACGTCACCATAATGTGAAGTAGACAGTCATCGCTGGAAATGACTCAATCAAAACATCCCTTAGTTTCACATGTAGACATTTCTCTGCCTCTGTACAGAGCCCCCCCCCTCCCTTAAATTCAGCCGAGGAAAAAACATTTTAATCTGTAAATGATTTCTTACTTCAGAGAATAAGGAATGGAGCATTTTACAGAGTCGCTTCCATCAACAAGTCCAATTTTATCTTGATTTAAGGATATATTTTATTCTCTATTCTGAGTTTCAGTGGAAAGATGTCGTTTGCAAAGCTGTTTTTTCTCTTTTTCTCAGCTGACCCTGAGGAGGGGGGTGGGGCTCCATAGCCTCCGTGAAAACCGGAGAAAGTAAATTAATACAAATTGCATGAATTAGACAGTGGAGGTTAAGCTCTCCCTGGGAACTCAAAAGTCCCAGGCTAAATTGTGATCGCCAATTTTGCACAGTGCTGCACTTTTTGATTATGAGAATATGTATTTATCCATTTAATGCTCAACAAGAAGAGTGTGTTTTGTGAGGTGGGGCAGCGTAGTACAAGCGTTTTATTTTTTTGAAAAGCTTTACCCGTCATCAATCGTGCTTGTGTTCCAAGTTGTCTTCAAGCCAAAATCCCTTATTTGTAAAGGGATTGTTTCTTTTCTTTGTCATTACCTTTTTTTTTTTTGGTCTATTTTGCTCATGTGTTTTGTTACAATGACTCATTGTTGCTTTTATTTTTATTTTTCTACTTAAATCTTGTCAGAATAATGTTGATTGGACAGAGAACATGACTTGTCAAGACCAAAATGTAAGTCGCGGCAGGATGTGATGTTAGGATTGAATCCGTCACGTCCTGCTCCGGAGCGATGTCTTCGATTGTCTCCCTCTTTACACTGTTTGATTGTTCCTTTCTGCTCGGTCAATGCCTGGCATGCTGTCTCTGGAGTGAAAGGAGCATCCCTCCAACACACACACACACACACACACTCTCTCCTTGTACTATCTACGTTATCTTTTATACTCTAGTGCCACTTGGTGGAAGGAAACCACCTGAGACTTCTGAGAATAAGTCAAACTAATTGTCAGGGTCCACGAGAAGAAAGAAGCTGAAGAGAAAAAACGAGAATGTGTCCACTCTTGACACCTTTTTAAAAATGTCTGCCTTTTAATATAATCATGAATGGCTGCACTTCTTTATGTCCCCCGGGTTCGAGTGTAATGTTTCAAAAGGCAACACGGCTCCAATCCTTTTTTAATAAAAAAAATAACAGTATTCTTTTAAGCACTTATTCTGTTTGTTTTGCCCGATCGTGTGCAGCACAGAGACTTTTTTTTGTTTTGTTTTCGAAGCTTGACTACCTTTTCGGCACTTCAGAGTATGCATGACATTGCCCTCGCTCTAGTTCTTCAGCACTTAATTGTGTTTAAAACTAACTCCCTCGGTTGCATTTAGTTAGCATCAGCCTGCACTGTCCTACAATCAGTTCGCTTTACGTTCGGCTGTGTTTTACGATTAGAAAAGGCTCAACTCTCTTTTCTTTTGGCACTCGGTAAAGATGTGTATGTGCTGTATAAAGCTTTTTTTTATTACTCCATTGTTAAGGCTGTACAGGGTTGTGACGATAACTGGTAAATAGATCATTTGTACTATTTTTTTTTTTTCGGTTTTGTATTTGTTTGTTTTTTTATGTTTGGCATTATTTTATGTTCAACTTGCCAGATCTAAATGTAACAGGATTTGAAAGTAAAGCTTACATCAGATATCACGCCTGTTGTCTCCTTTCTCTTTGTTATTTTGGTTCAAACTGTCACAGCTTCACTGTGTTAAATATGTAAGTGTCATTATTGTAAGATGCTCGATGCCTCATACAAAAATAACCCAATAAATCAACCAATTTGTTGATTAAATATTTGAAAATTGAAGAACACCACAATATCCCAGCCACTCCAGTATGGACATGTTTCTTTTCTGCTGCTACACACAACAGAGCTCATCTATATTAGTGTAATGTCATTTGGACTATCATTGACATTTAACAGATTTAATTCAGTGTTGGGAGGAAAATCAGTTGTAGCTCTAACTGAGAAACAGCCCAGATATCACACAATTTATTCTTAAGCAGTGTTTCCTACTATTAAGAGATAAAATCATTCAGCAGAACCAACTTAATTATTGGAGAAGAGTTGTTGGATAAAACAATCTACTTAAGGTTCATTACTGGATACTATAAATTTAGCTTAATTTTGTTTCACACAGGAAGGTTTTTGATGTAACAGTTTTATTGTGATAAAACATACTGAAAAGTCATTAAAGGGCTCAGAAGAAAGGAAAAATGTAAATCAGTGAAAACACCATCTGCTGAAAAAGAACATGATAGAGACAACAATAAAACAAACCTAAATTCCTCCATAAACCTCTCGTGAAAAAAAAAAGGGAATGAAAAGTCAAAAACAAGTCGATAACGAGAGAAGACGTAAAAAATAATGGCGGAGAAAAGCAGTTTGAGAGCCGACGTCGTTCGGTGACATGAGTTAAACAGAAGCTCTGATCAGCTTTGAGGGACGCGGCTTCGTCTAATTCATGGCGCTGGCGAGCCATCATAATAATAAGGAACAGGATCTGTCATGGTGTCTAGCTGGTGTTTTTATTAGACCGATGGGAGGTCTCTCTCGCTCTCCTCTCTGTGTCGTAGTAATGAAAGTTACAGCACGTTCTCGCCCAGCCAAAGGTTGGCTCTGCCTAATGAAAACAGATGAAGCAGAGATAAAGTGTTTGCTGACATTAAGGGACTCATTTATCACCGTTAGCCCCCGAGCTACAGAACACCTTGGTCTGGAGCTCTCCTTTAACAGGCCCTGCCTCACAGCACCCTGGTGGCACGCCGCAGCCTTCCAGCCACATCAGCGCCTCCATCTTTACCTCTCTTTCTATTTCACCCCTCGTTTTCTTTCTTTTTTTTGCATTATTCTCACGGGTTATTTTCCCGGTTTAAATCGCCACGCTCACGGCGTCTCGTTTGCAAGGGTTTGTGTGGGTTAGAGCAGGAAAATAAATAAAAAAGGCAGTTTCAAAGGAGCCTTATCAAATGTAAAGGATTTGGCAGAACTCGCAGGACCTCCACGTTGACCCGTGTGGGTTCAACAGCCGGCCGAAGCCCGATCGCTCCTGTTCAGGGGCCGTGTGTGTTTTCATCTCGCTGCTCATCTCGTCTGTGTATTAATGAATCTTTTCGGCTGTGTTTAAAGCTGCTTAATTAAGTTCAAAGCAGCGCTCGGGGCACAGCGCGCCTGCTCAGCTGACCTCCCTACGAGTGGAAGTGTTGATTAGGAAGTGAGGAGACATGCAGGCACTGCAGGGGACGGGCTATTGATTGAAAGGATAGAAAAAAGCTCATTTGGATTTTGTGATTGGAATATCACACTGTACAACGGGGGCTGTTTTTCTTCGTTAGCCGGAGCCGAACAATAACAACCCGGCCGCTGCGCCCGGCGGTTTGGTGATATTGTCGACTAAGTGAGGAATTTCTGTGATAAGACCAAACGCCGGAGTTTTCCCTCATCCCAATAATAGCCCTTCACCCCGGCCCGAGCTGTCTGCACAATGTCGACCTTTCGACACCACCTCGCGAAAGTTGGCCGCTGTCGATCGATAGCGTGTTAGCTTTTTGTTTGTAGGTTCAGGCTGCCTTGGCTTTATTACAGCTGCTAAGAGTCATGGGGGAGTCGTGCACGGCTTTGTGAGAGAGGAGCTCCCTCTTGTTTGCCAAAAGTGTAATCCCGCCGTGACCCGCCGTGACCCTGCCCTGAGAGGAAAGCTGCTTAGACAGAAGTGCGTGTCTGTGGGAGCTCCCAGCTGCCTGGCCTCCCTCTCTGCTTCCTCTCTCTCTGCTTCTCTCTGTGCTGCTCACTCCATCCACCTCACTCTGGATCTCTTCCCTCTACAGCTCCATGTTCATCTCTCCATCACACAGAGTCTCACCCTCACTCTCTGCTCCTCTTTTATCATCTCCTGTTTACCTCCTCATTCTTCTCTGCCTCGTCATTTTTCCATTCACTCACTTCACTCAGCGTTGGTACTTCCAGGACTCCTCCTCCTCCTCCTCCTCCTCCTGCTCCTCCTCACCGCCCCTCCGCCCCTCCGCCCATGCACCTTCGAGGTTTTGAGCCTGTGAGGGAGCCCAGCCTCGGTTAAGTGGAGACAGATCTCCTATTTATTTGCTCCAACAGAGAAAACAAACACACAGAGTCCTGCCCGTGGACGGCTGTTGGGTACGGGCTGTGGAGCCGGACCGGTGGTGAACAGTAAGGAGAAACTGAAGGAAGAAAATCAACTCTGGAATCGATTTGGCTCGGGATGATGAGGCCTGGGCTAAAATGGAGAATTAGACTCCGCTGAGGCTGCTCGCTGATTTGTAAATCTTTTCATCTTCGGAAAAAAAACAAAAAAAGGCAGCTAAATGGATCGGTAACTATGAAATTTCATGTTTATTCAGTCCCTAAAAGTTGTAGAAGTCAGCCGAGGCAGAAACAAAGACGTCAGAGCTGATGGCGCCTCGGGGTGGCAGCGGTTCCACGGGCTCGTGTGGCGTGTCACTCGCCACTCCGAGTCGGGCTGGACACGCATGGCGGGACGTGTATTTACATGCATGTTTGGTGCCCGGCCCCGGGGGGCACAGCATCATCGCTGCCTGCCCGCCCCCCCGCTGCGCCACTCCCCCCTTCTCTAGGGTGAGACATCACTCGGCGGGGGGTCAGCAGCAATCTGATTCAGGAATCACCGTGGGGGGTGTTTTTTTGGGGTAAGGGAGGTGGGCGGGGGGGGGGATTACCCACAAGTCTCTGGGCCCGGCATATGCAGACTTAGGGCAGTCTGAATCAGCAGGGGGGGGGCAGATCATACCCCCCACTGTTGGCTGCACCCGCAAAATATAAAGCCAGAGCTTGGCCACTCCAAACTGGATGACAAACACATTGTGGACGAGAGGAGGGGGAGGGTAGCGGTTCAGAGGAAGAGCGGTTGGACTTAAGGACGACGGTGTCTTTGAAATAGATCGGACACCAGCCAGTGAGACTCCCCTGTTACCACGGCTCTCGGGGACAGACACAAGTCATGTGGTTTCTCTAACAGCCGGTCGCCTGAACCTGAAGACACCGCCAGGCGTTTCTCAAACCTCTGGCTCAGTCCGACGTGACAACACACAACAAGGATTCCTGTGTGTCGGGAGAAGTGAGGAGATTTCCTTCCAAGGTCAAGCCCAAACTAATCAGCCTCCTCATTCCCGAGGACGGAGTAATGAAGTAGAACAGTGACCCCCGGCCGACCCTGTGGATCCACGGCCGGGAAAACTGACCTGGAAAGCCAATTATTAAACAGAATTATTCAAACGGAGCCGCCATTTATTAATAAACATGTGAGTCACCCACTAAATGTGTGAGAAGTTCCCCAGCGACTGTCCCGACACCTTAACTCCTGCAGGATAATCAGCTCCTTTTTCCTCTGTATCCTAAAGATGATTTGTGCTGAGGTTTGATTACAACCTGGTTAGCTCCCCTAATTATCTCGTGCACTTGAGCTTTTAATGATTTCCATGATTCAATTAACCCTAACTGAATTCCTGTCTTCAATCAATTAAAGCCATAGCTGCACACTCATCCATCTTCCAATCAGGGGGCATCAGGAATCCCGCCATCCATTCTCATTTGTCGAGAGAGTGGGTCAAACAAATTAACAGAGATCGCATCCATCCATGTCCTTCTCCTCTTTCTCTCCCAACCTTTTCCTGTTACTTTGGTTCCTTCTCCTCTTTCCTAGTTTGTTGTTTTGCGACAGAGGTTTCTCTTTGTACGCCGTGTCCTCGACAGAAACAGGTTGTGGTCAATATTTTTTAACTTTTATTATAAATAGGAACGATGCAGGTCTCCAACCACCCTGACCTTTCAGCTGCACAAACAACCGCTGTGATCACGACGCTCACTGCTGAGAACTCGTCTAGATACAGTGTCGTCTTTTATTTCTTGTCATCGCTCAAGACGACACACACACACACATAGGCACTTAAAGACACCAACGCCCACTTGTGTACACAAACACACACAGTTTGGCACCATCTGCTGGAACCTTTACAGACACGTGAGAGAAATATTTGTAATAAAGTTGTAGCAGAGGATATTTGTAATAAAGTGAAGAATAAAAAATGACTCGCCCCCTGCCCGAAACAGGAGAACTGCAAATTGCTCCGGTGAGATCAACACACACACACACACACACACACACACACACACACACACACACAGACACTTCAAGGGTCCGTGGGAGCAGATTGGTTGTTTTTTGACAGAAAACCAAAGGCATGTCTGACGGATGAAGGCAGCCTGTTCAGCCAGTTCACAGTGGAATTAGAGGAGGAAGCAGCAGCAGCAGAGACGGTTGCCACGGTGCCCAGATAGTCATTTAACCCTCATTGGTTGAAAGGGAAGCCGAGGGCAGCGCAGCCTTTTCACATGCTGCTCTTTCCATCCCCATTATCTCCTCTGTCTCATCCCCTGCTCGCCACCAGTATGCTTTCCTTGAAAGGACTCCGCATTCTTTTAAATGTAAATACCAAACTGTGCTCTTTCTGAAACAGGGTGGAGCTGGAGATTAGGTTCTAATGCTCCAACACCAGCGTGGCTCTCTCTTCAGCAGAATCATTTAACGGCAGCGGCGGCCGCAGAGCACAGCGTCGGGGGTGTTCTGGTCACATTGAACATTGGATAAGATCAAACACAGAGAGAAGAAGCCCACTAGGCTGCAGAGGCCTTGTCCGAGGGTCTCGCTGTGATGGAGTCAAAATGGCAGAAAACATGGCCGCTAACTTCAATCTCATATCTCTAGAGCGTGATCATCGTGTTATGGTGGAAGCTTCAAATGTCCTCATGCACAGGACGGCCTCCTCCACTACATCCTTCCTCTAAGCTCTTGTATTTTTTTTTTTCGTTTGGAAGCCAGTGAGCGTGCATTCCCTGGCACAATATTCGAAGAAGCGACATTATTCAGTCCCTTCATTTTCATATCAAGAAAAAACACATGGAGAAAGAAATCAGAGCTCAGGTTCAATCTTATATTCACTTCTGTAAGATTCACATCACTCTCTTTAATATAGAATTCCACTCAAATACTCCAATGAAAACTTCTTCATTATTAGACCCGATTCCACAGCATTTCAACAAGAGACAGAAGTGATTGTACAAATCCCACTGTTCTGAACCGTGTCCTCTCATAAGCACGTTTCTTTTTGGGTTTAAAAAACCTGTGTAATAATAATCAATCTGTGGGCAAGTGTGTCAATAACTTATCACAGATCATTCTCCCACGTCACATCTCCTCCCTCTGAAGACACTGTTCTTACAAGTGATCAGTATTGTGCATTATTTTCCAAGTTTTCCTCCACAATCCTCCATATGTTTGTACATATTTAACCTCTTCTTGAAGGTTGTAGTTTTCTTATCCAAGAAGACAGTCGGAGTATCTTCTAGGTTCTAATGCTCCAACACCAGCTTGGATCTCTCTTCAGCAGAATCATTTAACGGCAGCGGCGGCCGCAGAGCACAGCGTCGGGGGTGTTCTGGTTACATTGAACATTGGATTAGATCAAACAGAGAGAAGAAGAAGCCCACTAGGCTGCAGAGGCCTTGTCCGAGCGTCTCGCTGTGATGGAGTCAAAATGGCAGAAAACATGGCCGCTAACTTCAATCTCATCTCTCTCATCGTGTTACGGTGGAAGCTTCGAATGACCTCATGCACAGGACCATAGATATATATATATAAAGACTAGATGTCTCGTCTGCGTTGCCGGCCAACGGAGCCGGACGTCACCACATGGCGGCCATCTTGCCAGAGGTTGCTTGCTCACCCATAACATTGGGTTGGTAGTGGTAAATAACCATAACTTGCTCAATTTTTAACCGATTTTGAAACGGTCTGGTTCGTCAGAGATGTAGTTATGACACTACATAAATTATTAATTTTAAAAAATTACATAATTGTTCATAAGTATGCAGTGCCATATCTACATCTCTAACAAACCAGACCGTTTCAAAATCGGTTGAAAATTGAGCAAGTTATGGTTATTTACCACTACCAACCCAATGTTATGGGTGAGCACAAAGACATATATAAGGCTAGATGTCTCGGCCAATGGAGTCGAACGTCACCACATGGCGGCCATCTTGCTGCAGGCGGCTCGCTCACCCATAACATTGTGTTGTAGTGGTACGTACTTTTTAAATAACCATAACTTGCTCAATTTTCAACCGATTTTTAAACTGTTTGGTTTGTTATAAACGTCAGAGATGTAGTTATGACACTGCATGATATCTAGCGTTTATATATGATATATATGGGTGAGTAAGCAACCTCTGGCAAGATGGCCGCCATGTGGTGACGTCCGGCTCCGTCGAACGAGACATCTAGTCTTTATATATATCTATGCACAGGACGGCCTCCTCCACTACATCCTTCCTCAAAGCCCTTGTATTTTTTTTTTCCTTTTGGAAGCCGGTGAGCGTTGCATACCCTGGCACAATTTTCAATAGCGCTCCCCCTGGAGTAGCAGGGGAATGGCTATCACAACAATTACACTGACAGCTCTTTTCTAAAGTGCACTTGATTTATTTGATTTAGCGAAGATTAATGGCCCTCCCTGGTAGCAGGCCGGGCTGAGCGGTGCAGTGAAACACGGGCCCGGCATCCCTGCTCGAGCGCAGGTGGATGCTGCTGCAGATAATGGGATTGCATGAAATATTATGCACACATCCAAACGTGCGTGTGTTTATATATAAACTCACAAATCATCCCTGAGCATGTTTAATTTGACTGAAGCTGCAGCATGTTTTTTTTGGCTTGTTCTTTTGCCTAGTTACTCCTGAAGTGACAGAGTCAATTGTCCCGGTCGTACATCAGCTTTACAGATGATTTCAGCAGACGCAGGGAAATAGAGCAAACACACACACACACACACACACACACACACACACACACACACACACACACACACACACACACACACACACTCAATCATCTCATCAAGCTGAAGTGTCGCTTTATGATGTACAAGGAAATGTAACTTTTAGATCTTGTTCTTAATGTTTGAAAATGCTGAATTCCTGCCAAATAATACAAAAAATTCCGTTCACTGCAGCCTTAACTTCAATCAAATCAAATACTTGATTAAAAGATGGAATTTAGGAAACGTCTGCCGTGTATTTGCAAATCCACGGTTGTTGTGGTTATTATTGAAGTACATTTTTTTTGATACTAACTGATGAGAACTAAACAGCCTTTTATCGTTTTGTGGATTTTTGTCAGTGCCTGTCTGTATCTAGTTTTTGCCTTTTTGCCTTCAGGGTTGATGAAGTTGTATTGTATATATATATATATATATATATCTACACACTAATATTTGTGGTCCTCTGACCATTTATATACACAGGATCATGAATATATAAGCAGTTGCTGTTTGTCCATTTACCTGATGTGTGTTACACTGGGTTGTGGTTCTTCTGTCTAACAAGTTGAATATTCAGCTAAGATTATTTTCAGTCTAAAGAATTGTTTAATAACACATCTCATTGGAGCACAGGCAGACTCCTCATATAAAAATAAAAAAGTGGCTTCAAAATAAACTGACAATGCTTGGGTTCAAGTTCAAGTCTGTTTTACATTTGCACGTCTGTTTAAATTACTTCTTTCTATGCTTGTCCACACTATCAAATCAGTTCTTACATACTATCATACATAGACAGACACACACATGTTCTTAAAACCGGCTGCTAGAGGGAGACACCTGCCCCTCCACCACGTGCCAGAGAGAGCTCTGTCTGTCTGGCCGGCAGACAGTCGCCAGGCCAGCGGTCCGGTGCGGTCCAGTGAGGTTGGCACTGATGTCCGCCCATCTGCCCGGGTTGACACGTTTGCTCCCACAACACTTGTCCTGGAGGACGAAATGTGCTGTGGTGTCCTGGCAAGGTTCCCTGAAATGTCAACCTGGCGTGACCAACCCATGCCGGCCCCTTGGCCCTCACAGGCCCGGTAATGTGGGGCATCGCCCTGGAACAGACCAGGAGCCAGGAACATGCCACGGTAACAAAAACAGCTGATCGACTGCCGGGGCGCCACCATCTTGTCCAGGGTGGGTAGAGCTTGTTCGGTCAGGTAGAGGACCGCTGTTCTCATTACTGGCTCTGAACCTTACAAAACTTGGCTATTCATTAGTAGATAGAGGGCGGCTGGATAGGAAAGAGATATCAGGAGCAGGAGACGCATGTGGGAAACCCGCTTGGATCCTGGGCCGGAGCAATCCCATCCCATTAAAAAATTATGAATGAGAGAAACTCGCTTCCTCTCCTCTCACACGAGCCAAAAACAATGGACGCGGAGGAGAAATAACATGCGGAACATATTTTCTCTTGTGTGAGCAGATGGTCTTGGAGGTGCTGAGGGTCTGATGTTGGCTGCCTCTGTCCCGCGGCCCCTCAGGGCAGCAACTGTGAGTGGTCATTAACACAGGGAGCAGGCCATGCCAGGAGAGAGAGAGGGGACTAGCTGTAGTTAACAGCCACTCTCCACTTAAATCCGGCTTCTCGGTGCTAAACAGGAACAGCTACAGCAGTTCTCCCGGTTGCCAAAGCTGTGAAGGCAACACATCATGAAAGACCTCTGGAAAAAAAACGACTTTGTTGTGTGCGCACAAAGGAGCAGAATGGGGAAAGGTGTGGTTCTACTCCACTGGGCCTCATCACTCACTTTTTCTGAGTCCGAGGTTATGGTGAGGGGCTGCCTGGCACGTATCCATACACTGCAAATCACGGCATGTGTGTGTGTGTCCGCGTGCACGTGTGTGTGCACAGCGGAGCCGTGGACAGGTATGACAAGCTGACCTCCACATGTGACCAGAGAGAGAGTGTGGCCCAGTGTTACCTGTCATACCTCGGGCTGCCTGGAGCCCCAGAGCAGCAGCTTGACCAGGCCACTGGGCAGCGAGAAGTAATAGAGACTGGCAAGGAGGGCAACGAGGGGTCACACGGAGGAGGAGGAGGGTGGGGGGGGAGACAGGGACATGTGACAGGAGGACTGGTGGGAGGATGAAAGCAGGAGAGTGAGGAGAGAGAAGAGAGGAAAGAGAAATTGAGGAGAGCGGTGGAGGATAATGATGTGGGAGCAAGTGGGTCAATCAAGGAGCAAAGAGAGGAAGATAAAAGAGAGCAAAGTGAGGAAGGTGGCGGCGGATCTCTCTGCATATTAAGCCTCTGAAGAGAGATCGGAATTATGCGTAAAGGCGGCGGAGGACGAGAAGAGGAAATCTGG
>NC_083637.1:11785775-11790775 GCF_963576545.1 Limanda limanda
GTTTTACTGTTACATATAAAACATCACAGGAGCACAGAGGCACATACGAAAAATATTACGATGATAGTGGAGTTAGGGAACAATTCTTTTAGATTACATGCACATTTAGATTATCAGGTGCTTTGTTCGAAAATGTGGAAACTTTTCATATATTTCTGCATCAATGTCTCCGTGATCTCATAGTTTAAAAAGATTTTGAGAAGTTATTTGTTGCTCTCATCCAAACACTTTGAGAAAATCATTAAAAGAAAACCTAAAGTAACGTGAGTTTCAGGTTGCAGATTTCTCTCTGAAGCTGTCAAAGTGACCTGAAGTAATTAAAACCAGAGCAAGTAAAGACCTGCTGCTGCAGGACTCGACCCTGAGGCCACTGCTGTTCACCTGTTTATTCAAAGTTCAGAACACGTGCACCGTGGACTGGAGAATCTGAACATTTCCCACCAAATTTCCCACTGCACTTCCTTGGGTCCTTAAAAAACGCACACCTGCCAAGTGTGAAGGCGATAAGAGGAACGGCTCTCGAGATACGTGAGCCACAGACAGACAGATGTCAGGATTTATATTTATATATATTTATATATTTATCCTGCTCACAGTGTATTCATCGTTCTTATATCATACAATTCCTCTTAATACTGTGATATTCCATATATATTTCTTACTGTACAGATCTTATTTATTTACATATTCACTTTAATATGCACAATACCCTGCACTTTGACTGCCCTTTTTGCACTTCTGGTTAGATGCTAAACTGCATTTCGTTGTATAAGTACTTGTACTGTGCAATGACAATAAAGTTGAATCTAATTAGACAGATTTCATTCTGTGTAATATTTTGCGAAACACAACATTTATGTCATTTCTCCACACAGAACTTATGTTTTTGTCTGTCTGTTTTTTAAGTTTTCTGTGTTTCCACTTCTATTATGTTTTGTTCAATTATGATGTGTACAAAAGAAAAGATTAGGCCCTAGTGTCACATTCATCTGAGACATGAGGTTGTTTTCAGTCTTGAACTCAGCACTGGGGGTCGTTTTCAGGCTTTACAGCAGGTGTCTGAAGTGTGAAGTTTCATACGGGCAAATAATTCAACCATATAATCTTCAAGACTGCATTCTCCAGCTCGTTCTTTAAACAGAGCCCTTTCCTTATGGACACTACAGTGTGAGTCTGAACCACGTGACGAGTGCACTGCCTGAGGTTTGAGGCTGAACCGTCCTGAGCCAGTGGGAGGTACAGTCGAGTAGTGAAGGGGTTTATTTGGTTGGGAGACACCTGGCCGGACCGGACGAGCTCGTAACACTATAAGTCTGCTGCTCCTGACCTTTCTCCTCCCTCCCTCCTCCTCCTCCTCCTCCTCCTCCCGGCATCCACCCTCTCTCTCTCTCTTCCTCTGTACTCGTCTCTCCAGCGGACTGTTTTGCTGCTGTCCCCCCTTCTGTCCACATTCCATTCACCAGGATACCTCTCCATCCTGTCCCGAAGGAGTGTGTGTGTCCTTCTGTGTGTGTGTGTGTGTGTGTGTGTGTGTGTGTGTGTGTGTGTGTGCTGAACGAGGTGTCCTACAGGCCTTGCCTCTGGTCACTTTATTAAAGTGTGTTTTAATTTACTCCTGTGCTCCTGTGAGCCCCTGCATCCTGACACACACACACACACACACACACACACACACACACACACACACACACACACACACACACGAAGCAGCCCCTCCTGGGACATGGCTTATTAACTCCACTCCTGCCTGTCAGAGTGTTAGTGGGGGGGCAGCAGGTCTGTACCACATTCCTCACTGTGGTCTGGTCTTGTTGATTTTTTTTAGATCTTCTTAATGCAGACACATAATGATACACACACTGAGACAGATGGACAACACACAACTTGGATCTTACTTTCATGCTGATATGCACGGACCCATAAACCATTCATAGACATGTGGAGTTACACGACCCTCAGTGGAGTCTTTACGGGGTCAGAGTGTAACTGACAGCAGCAGGGATATTTTATTCTAACTATTAATACGCTAATAAATGGCTACATATACTATTTTGCGATAATCACTGTTTGGCTACCAAAAAGGAAACGGCCTCAGAAGAGTTGGAGAATATGATCAGATCGATCTTTTTCTTTTCGGTGACAAAAGACTCTTCGTGTATATCTACAGCACCATATATCTCGATCTCCCCCTTCTTCTATAATTCACACCAACCCCCCCATCCGCATTATTCCCTGAGTTTCTCCTCGGTCTCAGTATTAAATATGAAGGGAGGAGCTGGAGTGTGTCTCAAAGGACCGGAGAGAGGAGTCACGTTGGGCTTTCCTCAGGTCCTGGTGTGTGTGATGCTGGGGCCTCGGGCCCTCACCCGAGTCTCACAGCCGAGGCTCCAGGGCACAGCCGGGGGGGGTTTACTGTGTACATCTGCAGCTGTGTGCTCGTGTGTGTGTGTGTGTGTGTGTGAGTGTGTGTGTGTGTGTGTGTGTGTGTGTGTGTGTGTGTGTGTGTGTGTGTGTGTGTCCCTACCAGGAACCGTGGCAGCATAAAATAGTTTCTGCTCACTGGATGTTTTTTTCATGTGTACATATTTGTGTATGCACATGAGTGTTTGTCGCCATGGTGATGCGTGTATCCAGAATGCCGAGCGACAGAACGTGCCTGCTTTACATGTGTCACTTGTGAGTAGCTTGTGAAAAATGTATTAAGAGTGTGTAAGGGCCAGCTGTGGTGAGAGAGGACCGGGGGAGTGTAGGAGGGAGTCGGGGAGTAAGGGGCACAGCTGTAGGGGATTAATGCCCAGAGTGAAGGAGCTGGAGCCCAGGAATGTTCCCCGGCGTCCCCTCAAGAGGGAGGCGCAGAGGGGGGGTTGGGGGGGGGCGCACGGAGAGACAAGGGCACGGGCCTCCGACGGATCCTGCGCTACACGGGCCTCTGCTTGCGTTCGGGTTGGAGGAGAGAGGAGAGGGGACGATCATTCATCCCTGTCAGTCTCATCCACTATCTCAATCTACCCCCCCGCCCGCCACCCGCCACCTCCGCCACACCCACTCCTCCTCAGGCACTCTGGCAGTGATCTGGCCTGTAGTTCACAAGACTTCTCCTCTCCGTGCCGCTCCTGCTCCGCTCCTCCCTGCCCGACTCCCTGTGTCACATTCTTTGTCTAGTGAGCGCTGTGATTTATGGACGGACACAGGAAGCAGTGTGTGTGTGTGTGTGTGTGTGTGTGTGTGTGTGTGTAATTGCACGGTGATGGCCAAGAGTGAGGAGACGGGCATATATCAGATGTCCCGAGGTTGTCAGTAAAATATCGATGAATTTGTATCCCTGCCATTCGCTTCTCTCTCCTGGCCACACCCTGAACGGCAGCCTCCAGCTACGAGGACTGTATGAAACGATAAACTGAAATATGACGCTTCGAGCTAGAAAAGTCTCACCTGCTGAAACCCTCTTGAAATGTTTGTCTTTGGTTAGTTTTGATCACGAATAGGGTTGCAAAATTCGGGGAATATTCAAAGTTGGAAACTTTCCATGGGAATTAACGTGAATTAACGGAAATTAACGGGAATAAACTGAACATTTTGTGGATAATTTATACTAACTGTATTTACCTTGTCATATACAGACATAAATATAATCATTTTGTTTTGTTATAGGCTGATTTGAGCCCTGAGGAAACTTTGGGCACTTGACTATACGCTTCTGCATCGTTGTGGCATTCTTAACATAGGTCTTTGCACAGTATTTGTAAATGTACACAGCCTTTCCTTCTACATTGGATGGGGTGAAATGTCTCCACACATGAGATAGTGCACGTGGCATTGTTCTGTAGAATAAGATGAGAAAAAAGTTTGTAAAAAAAAAACACTATACAATGCCAGAGATATAAATAGTTAGCCAACAATTGGAATCGTCTGCAAAAATATTTTACAATTGATGGATAAATGAATGGAAATAGGCTGGATGAACAGATGAACAATCCTCAATCAGCATGCTAATATATTTTCCCAGTAATATCATCGAAACTTACCTGACTCGTCCTGCACACTACAGCAGGCCTCAATAGCCCTGCTGTAGAGTGAAGGATGCTGGGAATTATCTGTGCATGTGATGGAAGAATGCACAGTGGAGGGTTGAAATTCAACGTGCAGTGTGTGCTGCATTCCATACATCTTTAAAATAGAGTTTTGAATGATGTTTTTATTGCTCAGTGTTTAATTTGAGTAGTAGTTTTTTTTTCAAAATTCCCAAAATTCCCGTGCTTAACTTCCCATGGAAAGTTTCCGGAAATTTACCGGAAACTTTCCGCCCCTTTGTAACCCTAATCACAAACTCTGGGTTGTAGGTGTTGAGGCCCACTTGTTCTCCGTGCCCTCTACCACCTCCTACTCACACCCGTCCCCTCTCTGTTTCTTGGCGGACCCCTTCGCCCCCTCGCCTCCTGTCACTCCATCCAAACTCCCCGTGTTGACAGTTGTCAGGGGCAACCCGCTCATTTCCCTTCCGTGACGTGTTCAATGGGGCTGCACTGATCCCCGCTGACGACTCTGAGGAGGTGACCGCGGCGAGATTGGAAAGAGAGCGAGCGAGCGCCTGTCGCCGTGACTGCCAACCTGTCCGTCCATCCTCCTGCCTGCTCACCCGTGTCTCTCTTCCTCCTATTTGGAAACCACTCCACCTGGTTCGGACAATTACCTCCACGTCCACTTGTCTCCGCCGGTCGCTGCCTTAACTCCGCTCTCAGCCACTTAAGTTGTGATGGGCTAAAAGGGATACTTCAGCCACCGCCTGGCCCCAGCACTGTTATTAGATGCTCAGAGGTTTGTTGACAGCTCATAAAAAAGGCTGTACCCTCTTATTGTGTGTCTGTGTGTGTGTAAAAGGGTGCTAAAAACCCTACTCCGCCTCAGTGGTATTTACCACAACTGCCGGGTGTCTGTCCATTAATGTCCCTGCATGTGTTTAAGCCGTTTAGATCCGTCCTTTCTGATAACCCGCTTCCTGC